>NW_026713272.1:0-28344 GCF_029784015.1 Lycium ferocissimum | reverse complement strand
AATTTAAACCAAAACCCCAACCTCACTATCTTTGCCCATTCAAAATTCCAAAATTATGGGGATATGGGAAAAAATTTCCTTTTTTTGGCGTGAAGAGAAGGGCACCCGAATCCAACAACCAAGTAGACTCATCACAAACAAGATTGATATCATTTTTACCACAAGCAACAAGATCATTTTCAAAAACAATAGCAACACGTTTTTCATTATCGCCATCTTTCTTTTGCTTTTTCTAGTTTCTCTAAACTTATAGCAATGTTTCGATGCTCCTTTTGGCAAGTGACAATAGTCACATGTAAGACTTTTACTCGGAGGATCTTGACTTGCTTCTACTTTTGCCTCTCGTCATTTTGACCTCTAAAATCGCTTCTCCCCGTCTTCGTTGACCAAAACATCAGTGTGAAGTTGAAGAAGACTAAGCTTGAGATCTTCTTCTCATCTCTTCATTCAAAACACCACTCTTAGCATATTCCATAGTTACACCATCAAGCAGAATTAGTCAAAGAAACTCGAGTTTCCCAAGAGTCCCGCGTAGTATTAAGAAGCCAAAGTCCCCGTATTTCTTCATCAAACTTGACACTCATTCCGCATACTCGATCAAGGACACCCGAAAATTATTTATATGATCGAAATAGGGCTGTCTTCTATATCTAATATTCATCAATTGTTTCGAAATAGAACAACTTACTATTGCCAATCTTCGAAGCATAAAGTGTCTCCAGCTTCCCACAAGCTTTTAGCATTTGTCTCGTTCACAATATGATTTCGAATATTATCTTCAACCCATTGCCTAATATAGCCACAAACCTATAAGTGCTCAAATCTCTAATACTCATCTTTAATAGACTCGTGTTTCTTAAACACAAATGTAAATGCAATTTCTTGACAAATAGAAGATCTTTCATCTTGCTTTTCCAAATATGGTATCATCGCCATTTAAACAAACCATCTTGCTCATATTTGCTTCCATCATTCAAATAGACAATCAACACAACCAAAAATAACCACAAGCTCTGATACCCTTTGTTGGGAAGAAACAAGCAACAACCAAATTGCACGACGAGGTAACAGCGGAAGAAATACCTAAGTCAAAACTTCCCACACTATTTGAACCAAGAGAAGACAATAAACACCAACACAAATGGAAATCCGGGAAGCAACTATACCAAAGAATAAAATAGCAAAGCAAGCAAAAATAAATCGAATGCAAGAGACACCAAATTTTCATGGTAAAACCCATTCAAGGTGAAGAGGAAACATCTACGGGACCTCTAGCCCACAAAAGCTCCACTAATAATCAACAAGAGTTACAAGAATGTTCTCCATATGGATACAACATCAACACCAAATACGGAGCAACAATACATAAAAGATAGCACCAAAACTAGTGAAGAAAGGAGAGAAATCATCCCTAAAATGAGCCATCGGGTCGTATCGAAAACTAGAGTTACGCATACAAAATTTCCGATCTCTACCGTTGAAATCCAAGAAATCTTGTTGAGAACCCCGCCATACATTCAAACGATCCAAAGGTTAACGTTAGGGAAACGTAATTTGAAGCGATCGTTGTAGCGATTTTTACCTCCGAAAATCACTTCTCTCTCAATTCTCTATATATCTTTACATGAATTCATTTGTTATTGAACAAGACCTAAGTTGATCCTATATATAGTGTATTTAGGACAAAAGTGGGTTTTGTCCAAATTGAATTGGGTTTTATTAATCCAAATCCACATAGGAAAGGAAAACTCAACACCATTATCACACCCGTATATGGAGAAAATGTTCTCTTATGACCACTTACAGATGAACTACGCGTATGCTTGTCAAACTAAGTAAATTAACGTTAACAAAAGGAAAATTAACCTTTAGGCCACGTTTGGCTATAGATTTTGGTTCCAAATTTTGAAATAATATTTGGAAATTTTTTCCAATACTCTAACTATTTGTTCATCAAATTGGGTCATTCTTTCAACTTCAAACTTGAAATATAGATTTTGAAAAACAAGGTTTAGCAGCTTTTTCAATTTTTCACTTACAAAACTTCAGCTTTGCTTTCATATTCAAACACAATTTCAACTTTCATAATTCTGAATACTAAATACGTTTTTCAAAATCTCAATCAAATCATGTCCAAATGCCTACTATACAAAACTATCGTGAAAAAATCAATTAATTTACTCCGATTTAATTGTTTGATGCACGCGTCAAGTGATAGTAAGTATTTTCTCACATGTTACAATAGAAGGACTCTTTCTTCCTCATCATCATAATTGCTTGAATAATCTTTAAACAAACAATATAAACTGAAAACAAAGTTAGGTAAAGCCGAAGGTGTCAAAGAAAGCAAAGTTTGTATATACCTGCTACATAAAACCAAGTAATATTGACTTTGCATTGTCCCTTAAAAGTATTCACGCATATAAAGGAGCTGTTTATACAGATTTGTATAAACAGCTTTAGTGGTAACTTACCATGTCAATTATATAGACAGATCATTGGCTTCGAGTGGTAACTTACAAAAAAGAATCCTCGTACATCTTTTTGTTTTGTTGAGGACGTCGTATAGTTTGATCAGGGGATCTGAGAATTGAATATGTAGAATAGGGAAAAGACTTGCCTTGAAGAGAATAAGAACAACAAAAAAAAAAAGGTTAATCAACATTTATGACTACTACTATAGTAATGATAGTACTTATTTAGGAAACTAGTTTGATCTTTCAATTCTTTCCCATTTTGCCTCTTTTGACTACTTTTCTTTGATAAGTTTTTCGGGATCTTAAGCTTAACAAATATGGATCAATTTGCCTTTTTTCTCGTTATTTTCGTCATAAGTAAAAAAATGAGACTCGCACGGTGGAGAAAGGGACAGTACTATGCATGTTGTATTATAGGGTTTCTTTTAGCAAATGGTTACTTTCCTTCTTTCAAAATATTCTCAACTCTAGTAAATTACAATTTGTTAAGCTAATCAAATTAACTTCATTAATTAATTAATACATATCCCTTCAATAGCCACTGTCCATATACAAACAAAAATACAAATTCCTCTTGTGCCCTACCCCATCCTTCAAAGACCCCCCCCCCACACACACACACACACACACACACATTATATATATATATATATATATATATATATATATATATATATATACACACACACACACTACAAATTGTAACATCATCATCAAAGTTGATTTATTCTCCCACAAGTTAGAACCAAAATTAGGCGCATGGCTGGTCAAAAAGAGTACATTTTTAGAGAATTCATAGCAGAGTTGGATGCTCAAGAACAAGAGTTCTTTGAGAAACTAAGGTTTGAACAATCAGTTCATGAACGTGATCCATCTTTGTCAAATCCTCCTCCTATCGACCCTTAAAAAAATGGTGAGGAGAAATTGGTGATTGATGAGAAGCCTTTAAATCGTAATAGATAATCACTAATCTTTGTTTTAATATTTAACAAGAAACATAGAAGATTGTTTTTCTGCCCATTAATTTTTTATGAGAATCAAAAGTTTTAAGGATACATTTTGTACGTAAAAAAACACTTTCTTTCTTTCCCATTTCTGTGAGATCAACGGTCCTCCCTATTTTGTTTTGTAAGTCACTCTTTCTTTTCAGTATGTAACAAAAAGAATGACTCTTTCTTATGTTTGAAACTGTGTAACTTTAAAAATCTGATTTTATCTGTAATAACATGTTCTTATAGTCATAAAAATGTCATGACTTTAAGAACATATAAAAATGTTCTTGTATGTTTAAGATTGTAATTGCTAAGGATACTTCTGATTCATGCTAAAAGCCTATTCTTTCTCTTTGATTTCGTATCCATGAAACATCGCCACATAAATGAAATAGAGGATGCGTAATTTTATTTCTACCATCATTTGTATCTACTATTTTTTAATGGCGATTTTCTATTGATACAGGAAAAGTAAGGACAGTGAATTTGATAAGAAGATTCATCAGGAGTTCTTGCAATGGAAAAGAAGAGAAGTATATGCAGAAGAGAAGTGATTTAAAAAAAAAAAAAAAAAGGAATTGGAGGCATTGATAGGATTGAATTTCCCAATTAAGTGTTTAGGTTTCACAGTTTAGTTTATGACAACTTTATTAATCCTTGTCATGTTAGTATAATGGGAGGAATTTATAGGATTTTGTCCATGAACTAAATGTATGCTTTTACAATTTCAGTCTAAAGATTTAAAAAGCCTTCAGTCTCTAAATTTTCACTTTTCCTCCTTTGTTAACTTGTTGCAATGATTTTGAGTTATTGTTTTAGATGTATCAAATCAATTAGAACAAAGGATTGAAATTGTCTATACCTAATTCCAAAATTGAAAAAATAAAAATATATACGTTGTAAACTACTGTCTAACCTTCTGATATTAATGAACTGAATCTCAAAAGGAAATTATTGAAATCCATAGATTAAGTAGTCATTTGACTCATTTTACATCTCTCAATCGGTTACTTTGTTTTATATTTTCTTCGTTCAAATTAAAACCACCTAAGGTGGCAGAGTGTATAATTGAATACCAATCGTATAATTGAAAGTAAAAAGTGAAAAGTGAATACATGTTGGAGGGAGAAAAAAACTACGTACCATACAATTAATATTACAAACGCGCTCCACGAGTGAATTGGTTTACTAATTAGAGCATTGACTTCTTACTACACCAATAATTTGTTTAAAGAAAGTTGCAAGAATCATAAAATTAAAGAAGAAAAGTTCACAGAAGGTTAGAAAATAAACGTCCCCGAGTTCACTCACACGTAGAAATTTTCTCTCTCTAGTCCATTCTATTGTATATGAGTGAGGCACAAAATAAAACTTATCATCATATACAATAGAATGGCTTGATATTTTATTTTATTGAGGTCTTAATTAGCTAAGCTTGTCAATTAGTAGCCGGTCGGCCCGGACCGGCCCACCTAACCTCGCCAACCTATCTTGGTCCCCCAACTTAAAGAGGGTGGTGGTTAGTGGAAAAAAATTAGGAGGTTTAAGGATATGCCATTGAGTTCCCGTAGTCCGAGAGAACCAACAAAGGCCGGGTTCGGCCCATATATAGGCAGCCCAACCGGGCCCACTTCGAATTAATTTTTTTTTAAAATAATCATAAATAGGCATTTTTACATATATATATATATATATATATGACAGATTTAACTTCCACCATTTCTTCTTTTTTCTCCTATTTGCTGTAAAAAAATAAGTTGGTAACACCAAAAATTATGGCGGCAGAGAAAATATCTTTTCGTGAACATGATTCGAGCAAATTAATATAATAACACTATTGAGCATCATGGATATTATTATAAAAATAATCAATTAGCATAATTAAAAGGAAGATAGTAATTATGTCAAAATGTTGTGTCATCTGATCATCCCTATTTTATATTATGAGTTTATAGAATCGTTAAAATGAAATAAAAGGATCAACTCATAGAGAAATTGGAAGATAGATTGTGATGAAGTACGAAAATGTATAACAACCAATGTCTAAGATCTTATTAGTTTCAAATATTTTATATATAATAATAATTAAATATTTTTTAGCGTATTTGAAATGTCTTCGCCGATGATGGAGAGGTGACAATCGCACATGACATTAGGACTTAGGATCATGAGATAATTAAATTAAGAACTTTGGTTTAGTATCAAAACTCATGTGCATTGTTCCCATTTAGTTACTGTGTGATTTCATTTCAACCTTTTGTTTTTTGGGTTAAAAAGATTAGCTTATTTATAGCAAACAAAAGTTCCTAATTTATGTATATCTTGTATATGTTAATGGTATATTTGTGTATATCTTGAATATGTTGTTGGAATAAAGACTCCCAACGGCTATTTAAATACTAAAAATTATAAAAAGTTGAGAATGTGATACAAGACTACATAAGTAATTTAAAATAAAACTTCAAACTTAAATTGATAACATTGCAAATTCAAAACATACAAACTTGAACAGTTAACTTATTACAAATGAAAAGTTCAAAACGCTAGCATCGATGGAGAAATTTAAAAGAAGAGATAAACTTCAAAGTTCAATTTTGTGTCTTTTGTCCAAGTGCCTACGTAACGGACTAGCACCCCCAAAAACCGGTTCGGACTTATGGAGATATATTTGACCACAATGTTGACATTTAACATGTTCCTCGTCTACACGCTCAAAATGCAACCACACCGGACTTGAAATTTATCTTCGGACTGGAGGAGGAGGTGGAGGATTATCATTATCGATCCATTAAATTTAAATTTTGAAATTTGAACTTGGAAGTTGGAAGAGAGAGAGAGAGAGAGAGAGAGAGAGAGAGATTTAGATGAGTAGGAAATTTAGGGAAAGAGGAGAGTAGGGAATTGTGAGATAATATGGAGAAGAATGAATGATATTTATAGATTGAAAATAGGGCCAAAGTATAATTTAAGGAACTTGATGGTTAAAATAAAGTTGACAACAACTAGATTTTAAAGTATCAAACTTAATAAATTTTAGTATTAGAATTTATTTTTTTTAAAATAATTAAAATTTGGCTTAGCTATATAACTAAAACCCGGCCCGGAACACTTAGCCCACTATGTACCCCTCCCTGGGAAGGGGGCTGGGCATGACACCCCTTTCCCTCCAACCCGGCACACTAACTATGGTCCGGCCCGGCTCCCGGCCCGGCCACATGTGACCCGCATTTATATGGCCGGCGCAACCCGACCCGACCCACTTGACAGGCATAGTCTTAGCTAGAGTCCAGAAGACCAAGATGGTATTTCTAACGGTTAAAATCCACATCACATTAATTTCATGTGTTGAGTGAAATGGCATATCATAAACCTCCTTTCATCTCCACATATAGAACAAATTAAATTTAAGATGGAAGGCAATTATGAGTCCACTAGAATCATAGTAATTAGATGAGGTCATGAGCATATTATGCAAATTTGAAATAAAAATATACACGTACATGCCTCGTCGTTATTACATACGATTTTTACACCATTACACACCGAATTCCTAAACTAACTAGTTTACGTGATACAGAATCATCTTAGCTATCTCATCTGACAATTTAAAATTATTAATGAGGAGAAAAAAGTATATAATAATTGATGTACTTTTATTTTTTCTATAACTCACATATGAGTTGGATTCTTTTTCTTCATACCTCCCGAGGGAGTGGTGAAATGCATGTTGTTAGAGGCGGAGCGAGCCGGGAATTAAAGTTTATAAGTTCTCAAGTACTTCCCTGGGTTCACAATTAAATATTTATACATGTTTAATGAACTTTTTAATACAAATACAGGTCTAAGCAAAAGCTATCGGGTTCTTCCGAACCCATACCTAATATTGCAGCTCCGCCTCTGGATGTTGTCTCTCCTGCTAAGACTAGAAGTCTTGGTTCTGCAACAGAGAAAAGCCAGATAGCGATCGGTTTCCCGTTTAGTGGATGACACTACGCAGCAAGTAATCGGATTAGTTAGGCAAATAGATGTCGAATCCTAGATGCATAAAAATACAATATCTTTTGTCCCTTGTCAACCTTCGATAAAATATTATGATAACGAGTGACAATTAGACGTCTCATCAGATCTTGTTTTAATATTTATCGTTTCATCTAAAAGCTTAAGGTTTGAGAAGATTTAACTTTTTTCATTAAATAATAATGTTACTCACTTATTTTTCACATTGTATGAACAAAATTACAGAACTCTTATCTCTTGTTTATATCGAAGATGCTCATCAGCTAAACTCTTTAGGTGGTAGGTTTTGTATTTTTCTGCATACAATTTCTAAGGAAAAAGGGGTAAAAGCTCATTTGTCTTTACGTGATTATTATTACACTTGTCTCCATTTCTCAATTGTGCTTTCGGTTACAAAAACTTAAAAGTACTTATTGACTAGCTAGGTCGTATTTAGCATATAGCAACTACAATATACAATCAAAATTACAGAGTTCACACTCACATATTTATAAATACTAGTTCTCATGCACGTGCGTTGCACGTGTACTTCATATTAATTATCATAAAACGTGTATTAGTAAAAAAAAATAAAAAAATATCACAAATATAGCGTAAGCTCTTTAGGGGTAGGTTTTGTATTTTTCTGCATACAATTTCTAAGGAAAAAAGTGTAAAAGCTCATTTGTCTTTACGTGATTATTATTACACTTGACTCCATTTCTCAATTGTGCTTTCGGTTACAAAAACTTAAAAGTACTTATTGACTAGCTAGGTCGTATTTGGCATATAGCAACTCAATATACAATCAAAATTACAGAGTTCACACTCACATATTTAAAAATACTAATTCTCGTGCACGTGCGTTGCACGTATACTTCATATTAATTATCATAAAACGTGTATTCGTTAAAAAAAAAAATCACAAATATAGCGTAAACTTTTATTTGAACCAGATTACACCCTCTTGGGAATGCGATAAGCGTAATTGTCCTCAAAAGATACTGAATATGTTAAAGTTATACTATATTTGATATATTCAAGAGATAATACTATAGTAATTAATTATGCAATATTTATATCACCATTAGAAGTTTATGCAATATTTATATCACCATTAGAAGTTTGTTTGCGCTTCACACAGTTATTATAATCAGCTTAAACTTATGAAATGATCATTACTTTTTATTTTTTATTTTTAATATAAAACCTCCTTGAGGTGGAGGAAAAGCAAAAGCGCCTACCAATAGTATATACTAGTTAATATGCCCGCGCTTCGCGCGGTCTTAAAATATCTTATTAGATGTCATCAATATAAAAATTTCTAATATCATATATTAATATATTTCTTTGGTCAGGGTTCTCCACACAAAATAACTTTATATGTACAACAATCTAGTAATACGACATTTTTCGGTAAAATTAAAATTAATAATAAAAAAATGTATGTGATAGAACCTTTTTGTCATCATAGTGAGAATTGTGAAGTTTTTCTCCTCCTGTAAATGTGTTTCAAGTGTAGATGTATTTATATTATTAATTTATTTGATTTTCTGAAAATGGACAGAAGAGAAAATAGGTTTACTTGGACTCTTTTTATGTTTAAATTTGATATTTACTGCATTAGGTAGTTAAAATTTCATTTGGGAATAACATAGTGAGAGCATGTCGAGTATGTAATCAAGTTGCAATTTCTATCACTATAGTCCTTATTTATTTTCTTGTTTTTTTCTTTCCACTTTATGATATCATGATTTACATTCGGCACATCTTCATGTTACATTTTTCTTCTCTACTCTCATTCTCATTATCATTATTATTGATAATAACAAAAAACTTTTTTTAATTCCGTGTCAACTTCATCATAACATATATCTTGCGTGATTAAACTGATTATTTGACCTCAGCATCAAGAAATGAATTAGCACGCTAGAGAGGTGTAAAAAAAAATTAGCGAATAAAGATGTTGTAGATCCTAACAAAACTGAGAAGTTTAACTCTAACTAAATGAAGGGGAAAAAGATTACACCTGACCAACGTCGGCACCTATGATAAGCCGTCTAAATTAAAGTTAAAACTTCAAGGATCTCTAAGGAAAAAACGTCAGGATCTCTCATTGACTAGCTAGCCCAAATTTGGCATATAGCCGCAAATCTCAATCAAAATTACAGAGAACTCGCATGAAAACAACCAATTAGTATGTTAGGATATGTCTATGAAATATGTGCAATTAGGATTACCTGGTCTTATATTACAAACATAAGAAAACAATTAACTTGTCTATGCACAGAGCCATATAAAACCGAATTGCTGACGAACAAATGTGTAGGTCGAGGGATATTTGGAGAGGCGGGAGAGAAAGGAATAAAGATATTAATATATAATTAGAGACAGTCACATTTCCCCCCATGAAATACAATGCATAACCCTGAAAAGTTGGTATCACGTGAAAACTTGAAGCAATCCAAACTTTTCGTAGAAAATATGGCCTAGTCCTAGTCTCTACAGTAGTAGTAATAAAGTAAACTTCAAAAGTTTGACCATGACGATGAGCCTGCTAGACTCTGAGATTGATTGTTAATGGCGTCTCGCTGCTCTTGTCGCACATAAAAATAAAAATAAATATAAATAAACTAAGAAAATAAATGCATATGCATGGATGAGGGAAAGACACGAAACTGAAAGAAGGAAAGTGGAGCCGTTTCTGAAAGAACGTAACTTAAAGGGAAGGCACGAGCATTTCAGAAAAGGTAAATGAAACCAAATAATAAGGGAAAATATATATTTTTGTAGACAAATTGGGTGGAAAATAATGCAAAATTCTGAGAATTTAGATTAATAGAAATCTCTTTGCTCTAGGAGAGTGTCACGTCAAGTTATGTCCTTTATATATATATATATATATATATATATATTACATCATTAAGAGGAATGAAGGATCCAATCCCGTAAAAAAGTTAATAAAGCACAAAATTAAAATTAAGGAGGGATTCCCTCTCTTACAATTAAGCTCTCAAAAAGGGAGTTAACAAATGTGGAACCTGATTCATAGGTAGTTCCAATATTTGTTCAATTCTAAATTAGCCAATGCCTTTTTTCTGTTTAATTATAAAATAACGATAAATTAGAAAAAGTGTAAAAAGAATGAAAAGATTCCAACAGGAAAAGACTATAACACCTCAATGACCTCACTCTTTATGAATATTTACATATAATATTACTAACAAATGAGGATATTCTGTGGCCTTCTGGAGAGGACCTCACAATTTGCTAATCCTTAAGATTAGAAGCAGTTTTCTTCTGCGAAAACATACCAATATATTTGATCAATTAAATGCCACTAAACAATGTTGACATAATAATCTGAGCTATTCAATCGTGGCTTCTCCATGGTTTCAAAACATCAAAAATACAGCATCAATACCCAAAAATCAATCTGCAAGTTCACAATGCAAATTTGATCTCATCTAAGTAAGAAAATTTACGCTAAAAGAAAAACCAAAAGTGGAAGAAAATAAAGCAGGATTCAAGCACATACCACTATGAAAGAGAAGAAGAACGCATAGACAAAAGTCGGTGTTGAATTCTCCCGATATCTTTATAAAAAAATCTCACCACTTCAAAATGGCCTAACAAATAATATCTAAAGAACTTAGGAAGATGAAACGGAAGTAAGTTAAACAAGGCTAAGGGAGGGGTTTTAGGAAATTAAATGAATAATAATAACAGTGAGCATGAGAAAGCTAAGGTGGAAGTACCAAAGAAAAAGGAAGAGAAACAAGGCAAACCTAGGGATTTTAGGAAAAGAAATAAATAGTAATTGTGAGGGAAGAGATATGTGATGGTGTATTTCTGCAGATTTCTATATGCATTTATATCTAAGTAGTAGTATTTGTCAGAATAAACTTTTACTTTTCTTCACCAGCTGAAACAGTTCATCAGTAATTTAAATGTGGATATCGTGATTTTCTTTGGCAGATGAGAAAATTCATTAAGATAAGTAATGGCTCTTCATTTGTAACTGCTAACTCATTGTAATTTGAACTTAATGTAAAAGAAATGAATGCTATTAGATACATCATTTCCATAAACCAAAAAAGCCTTACTGAAAACTAATTAATTAATTTGTCGATCTCAAGCAATAAACGGCCAGATCTATAAAACATTTAACTATTTTAAGAACATCCGCACTCAAAAGCACCCCACCCTAAAGCCTCGAGGGGTTGGAATTGGTAAATACTTACTAGAGGCGGATCCAGGATTTTGAAGTTTATTGGTTTCTGAAACAATCTCAATTTAATGTATAATAATAACTGAACACGGACGTTGGCATTTGATTTTAACCATAAAGTGGGTGGATGCAATTAAATTTCGAACGAAGTGAGATGGCGGCCCAAGTATTCGGTAAATATTTTAATAGATATACAGATTTGAACAAAAGCTACTGAGTTTCCGTGAATCAACAATAACACTCTCCATCCACCACTCATACTTACCCGCACTTGATGTTTACACCTAACTAAACATTAATCTAAAAAATCAAAAATGCATTTAACTATGGTTAAGTTTAAGAAGTGCACAGGACATATGACTTGTATTCATTAGCTAGGTGTAAACACCCTGTTAAAATAAGCTTTTTCCATTGGAGCTCAGTCGCTTTTTTTCCTTCACTATGTTAAATAGCACTAAATTGACTCAAAAGTATAACGACAATACTGCTCATAATGTATCAACAAGTATAGCGGAGCTAACGAATGATATTAACATTTAAAATTAAGAACTCAATATGGCATATTTAATCCATCTGAAATTAATTTTCTTTTTAAGAAAAACTAGCATGAACATCATCACGTCAAAGAAAATTTTGGGAAAACGTCAATGACGGCTAGCTTATTTGTCAAAAAAAAAAAAATAGGATTAACTACACTAAACAACCCCGTACTATGACTCAATTACGGATAGGCCCTTTAAAATCAAACACCTATACCCCTTTTACTATGAAAATCCTACACTTACACCTCCTATGATGTATATCCATAGCAAATAAAATGTTTTCTCGAGTTACTTTTATGAAATTTAAAAGGAAGATAAAAATTTATCAAAAAAATTTATTCATGCCTTTCATTAAGCCCTTGATTAAAAAAATAACTATGTTTTGAAACATTCATCGTTCAAAACGCATAAGTAGGAGAATTAACACAAATTATTTAATAAGATATACCAACTATTAGTAATAACTTTCTCGCACACTTTAAATATGTAAGTTATTTTTAATTTCGTTTAGTTATAATATTTAGTGAAACGTTGCTCACACGTCCAAGATGTTGAGATATAATTATATAATGAATTTACTAAAAATGTATTCTCTCTAACTATTTCAATTCTTAGATGAGACGGTGACATGGTATCGGAGGAGACAGAGCTGTTCCAAGTTCAAATCTTGTGCCGCCACTCAAAAAGCTTTAAAAAAAAAAACAAAAAAAATCCCCGTGTGCAATCATAGAAGCTTACAGGAAACACAGCTCAATTGAATGATTCTTTTAGCTGTCAAAACTTGCATAGTTAATTTAGTCCTGAGAAGAAAAGACAGAATTAGTCATAGGAATCTCAATCGGCCAAATGATATAAAATTTGTGGTGTGCTACCTGCTACAGGCTACACCACAATATAAATTGAACAAGCGAACCATCAAAAAATTGTGTATTTAGAAAACATTTCTTGTACTTAGAAAACATTTCTTGATCACTAAAATAAACTGACCCAAATATCAACCATGGCCTGGAATTTCACTAAAACTTCCCTCTTGCTCCTAATTTCAATTTTTACAATTGCCATATCAAGAACAACAATAGCAAGTGATCCTAACATCCTTTCAGATTTCATTGCCCCAGAAAATCAAACCTCTGTTGATGCCAATTACTTCACATACACCACGATGCGCGGTATATTTCAAAAATCTATTGATACAGTTACTACAACAAAGGCTACAAAAGCAGAATTTCCAGCTCTTAATGGTCAAGGAGTGTCCCTAGCTGTACTTCAATTCCCTCCGGGTTCTGTAAACCCGCCCCACTACCACTCTCGCGCTACTGGACTCTTTCTCCTTCTTGAAGGCGTTTTAGAGGTTGGTTTCGTCGATACAAAGGATGTTTTGTATACCCAGAGACTAAAAGCAGGGGACATTTTTCTTTTCCCTAAGGGACTACAACACTATCAGTATAATTTTGATCATAAGAAAACAGCAGTTGGTGTAGCTGCTCTTGGTAGTGCAAGTCCTGGCACTGTTTCATTGCCATCCTCAATTTTCAGTAGTGGAATTAGTGAATTGGTACTTGCTAAGTCATTTAAGACTGATGTTAAGACAATTAAGAAGATCAAAGCAGCAACATCAACACCCTGATGTCAAGGCTTTCTCCATTGTCGAGGCGTATTCGATTTAAATTTAATGCGTTCAATTTTTAAGATTCTTACCATTGTATTTATTGTACTGTTAAAAGTATGGATTTAGATTTAATATTTCTTCATATTTTAGTTGGTTTTTCATATATATATATATATATATATATCTGTACTTGTCGAAGGTGGGATTCAAGATGAATCTGTAGGCAAAAGACTACATCTGCCCCTGCAGATTGTACAACTGCCTTAATTAGTCAAGTATTGACTATGCTAGATCAAGAAAATTAGTTGGTTTAATGTTTTGTTCTGATTGTTTGAGTGTTTTGATTTAGTTGGGGAGAATTCTTTCGCGGTTTGTTATGAGAGAATTGTTTTTGGTTTTACAACAACAAAACCTGCTTTGGTTCCAAGGTGTTTCATGTGATACGTGGGGACGAAGTGGATAGTCACTACACTGAATTGGTTCGGTCTGTGCAAGTTAGCAGGCATCGAGTGTTGTGACACATCTCATCCCATTTTGTGGCATGAATTTAACCCTCTTTTCCTTCTGTTTTCCTTTGTATTGTCCCTTAGAAATATTCAATATGAAGTTTACAGTATACATATATCAGCAAGTTGTTGACAAGGTCATATTTTGACTTCCTCAGCAAACAGATAAGAGGGGGGGAAAAGAGAAACTTTTTGCAGTCTTGATGGCATTTCTTAAAGATCTGATAAATGAGACTTAATAGTAGAACTCTGTACTAGAAAAAAGGAGAATAAAACCAAAAAAGTTCTTCTTCCCTAGCCCTTCCCAGGCTGAAAGGGTCTCTATTGAAGAATTCAATTAACTAAATAAGCATTGTCCTTTTCTTATTTCAAAGTCATAGGCTAGTAAATGTTCAACACCATATGAAAAGAAAACAAAAGGAATCAAACAAATGGGAAAGATCCTGACTTTCCTTTTTGCTTTTAATTTTTTTAATAAATGAGAAATTCCCAAGGGTTAATGGAACACAGTTCAAAATTCAATCGATGGGTCGGCCTCTCTATCCTTCTCCACTTAAATACCATACTTTTGTTTGTGGAAAAGTCTAAACCCTTGACACGCGCCTACCCAAACATCACGTGTTGCACTCTTATGGTGTTAGGATTTTCTTGAATAGGTGTGAATGGGAATAGAATAGTTGTGACTTTTCTGATAAGGCACAATGACACCTGTTCATACTATCCTTTGTTGGCTATAATACTTAGTCATTCCATCAGATTTTACTTACGAAAATTCGATTGTCTTCTTCTTTCTTCTTGCACAATAAAAATTCTAGTGTGATTTACAGACCTTGAGTGGTTCGCCGTTCACCGGGTTTGAGGTACCGCTACGCCGCTTTGAGTTAATTCATTCTATCCCGGAGGATATATTCTATAACCTCGGGTACTTGAGGATAATTTCCTTAAGGAAACAACGTGAATTCGTGGGCTCGAATTTATTTTCCTTTCTTTTGATTCAGCGTTAAATTGTTTCCTCTCTCTTTTGATTAACTTTTTAGATTATTTTTTTAATACAGATTACTAACAATCTTAAGGAAATTATTAGTGTTATGATTTTTCTGTGTTCTGCGTTGATGGAGACAAAACAAGAAGGAGAATTTATTTCCAGATGATAGAAATTTTGATTCTGCGATAATGTTTCGTAGTGGGCAGAAATTTCTTTTCCAATTGATGATATTGGCATCAATGCAATGATAATGGAGGTTTTGGACTTACTGGTTGAAGAGAAAAGGAAAAAAAAAATGACAGAGAATGGTACTGGTTAAAGTTGGCGGAAATGACGCGAGATAATCTTTGGCATCTAACCGCACAAGTACATGTGTTGGCCGATTAACTCTTGTTTTCCATATTCTTGTGATACATTATTGAGAAAATAGATACTTGCAAAGTTTTTCCGAAAGATACAAATTAAAGTGAAAGTTGAGAGACGCTTGCTTGGGAACACGAAGTGGGTTAGAATATTGAGAAAACCAAAAGGATGAGATCAGATTGTTAAAGAGATATTGTGATATGAAGAAGATAAGAATGTTCAATTTTCGAAAACTACTTCATGAATCACTGGTAAACGAATCGACGCTACGCTACTGATGGTCGGTTGATGAAGGTGTGGCAAAACTAAAGAGGAAGATGAAATGTAGCCTTCCATCATTATTACCAGATTTCCTTTATTCTAGTTTGATTAAAAGTGTGATTGTATGATTAAGAAAAGGAAAGAAAGGAGGAAAAAAAAAGCAAGTGGTGATGCCACTGGAAGGACTTTGGTTTCCTTTGGGGATTATGAAAAGATTGGCTAAAACTGAGGAACAGACATTCTTCAAACCATGATAGTAGACTGGATAAATCATAGTTGGAGACGCGTCTGTTGCTTTCAAGGTGGAAAGGCATTAAATTTTGAAGTGCTGCAACTAATTGGCAAGAATACGTCAACTTGGGATACGATGAATCATGAAGGAAAAAGAGGCAATAAATCCGGGTTTTGCTTTCTTTACTCTACTCGTCTTTTAATTTTCTACCCTTTATGATCTATGAAATTTATTTTCTATAAAAAATAGGGTAGACGTTTATCATTTGACGATCTCAAAATACATGTTATTTGCATACCATCAAATTGATTAGTCGATGTGTAATATGGTAGCATGCATAAAATTATGTGAAAAATTATTTCAAGGTTGTAAGATATGAATTTGACTTAATATAATACTTGAAATATTCTTGAGATCATGAAATGTGTATCTATTTTTTTTGGATCAATAAAATATACACATGTTGGTTTGATAAGAATAAGAGATCAAATGACAAACGTGAAAATAGAGAAGAATCCCTGAGAATTGGTGCCCAGTTCCAAGGGTTGCTTGCCACAAATTTATTGGGAAGAAAAGTGATTTGGTGTTGTAGTACCACCGTTTCACTTGATTTATTATCTACTTTTTATGTTGGGAAAGAGTCCTTTGAAGTATTGTTCAACGGGCAAAGCGAACTTGAAAATGTCAGAGCCTGGCTTGTCTAAAATGAGATTTTTGATCCAAGTCACGATCCACTGTTGCAAACGGTTTAATAAACTGAGGCGATACTAATTTAATGGATAGTTATGTGTCTTTTCAGGAATGTTGGGAAGCTAAAAAGTGCTCTTATTACAAAGAAAAAAAAAAGTACTCTTTTCAGAAAATAAAAGTACTTTTTTTGGAGACTAATACTTTTGTGGTTTTCTACTCCGTTATTTGGAGATTAAAATCTACGTGATTTTCTACTCCAAGTTACTATCTGGTTTAAAGAATATAAAAACTTTACCGATTTAGCACCATTCGTCAGTTTGAAAATATAAAATCTTTGCTGGTCGTTTATTCGGTTTGAAGAAATAAAAACTTCACTGATTTATTAAATCTGACAGTGTAAGAAATTATTCGGTTTAAAGATATAAAAACTTTATCGTATTGATCTCTGGTTAAGAGAAGAGAAAGATTATGATCGTAAGGATGTTCATTGCACGAGAATCAAGTGCATACGTGTCTAATGATGATGTTGCATTGTGAAGGAACGATTTAACATATATGGTAAATGTCTTGTTAATAAGTTCGGTTTATCCCAAAAATGTGATGATATCCTTACGGCGAGCCGAATACTCACCGAGTGCCCCATAGTGCAAACATGTACAATATATTCCATACGAAAATGGAAAGGAAGAAAGCCCAATTTGGAATACTTCAAAGTGTGGGGGTGTTTGGCAAAAAGTGCTAGTTCCTAAACCGTAATGGGTAAAAATAGGACCTAAAACTGATTGATTGTGTTTGATGATATGCCACAAATAGTAAGCATATCGATTTATGGTTCACATATCGAAAACTCCCAACATTCATGTGAATACGATAATGAATCACATAATGCTGACTTCTTTGAAACCATATATCGTATAAAAGGGAATGAGTCGTCTAGCGAAGGATCTAAATGACAGGGAAGAAACAAGGAAGATGTTTACGATGAGGAAAATCCAAGAGCGTAGCAAACGTCAAAGGACATCTACTTCCTTTGGACTAGATTTTCTAACATTTTTGCTAGAAAGTGAGCCTCAAACATTTAAAGGAGCCATGTCTTCTTCGTATTCACCATTTTGCAAAGAAGCGTCAATATGAGATCAATCAATCTTGAACAACCTATACGTGGGAAGGTTGATCTTCCTCGAAAATAAACCCTTAGGTTTGAAATGGATTTTTAAAAGGAAAATGAAAGCGGATGGCACTATTGACAAATATAAGGCGAGACTTATTGTTAAAGGTTATAGACAAAAAGGAGGTCTTGATTATTTTGACACATACTCGCCGGTGACAAGGATAACATCCATTTGGGTGTCAATAGTACTAGCGGCAGTATATGGTCTTGAAATCCATCAAACGGATGTTAAGACAACTTTCTTAAATGGAGATTTGTGGAAGCAATTTACATGGAACAACCTGAGGGTTTTGTGGTTCCCAGAAAAAAGAAGGTGTGCAAACTTGTTGAAGTCGTTATACTGTATTAAAACAAGCACACCCCAAACAATGTCATGCTAAATTTGACCAAACAATGTTGGCAAATGGGTTTTTAGGTTTAATGAGTGTGACAAATGTGTTTACATTAAGAACTCTCTAAATCATTTAGTCATTGGTTGTTTATTTGTTGATAACGCGTAAAGACATTAATGACATAAATCCTACTAAGAGTATGCTTGCTAGTAATTTTGATATGAAAGACTTAGAGGTTGTCGATTTAATTCCAAGAATTATAATCCACCCAACTTTAAAGTCTAGCGTTGTCTCAATCATTATGTTAAAATGGTACTTGAAATATTCAAGTATTAAACGCTAATTAATGTAAATCTTGCTATTGCAAAGAATTTGGTGACAAGAAGTCACAATTGGACTATATGTCATATTAAAGAAGCGGACTTAGAAGTTGTTACAATGAAATCTGGAATATTGAATGTAAAATGCGTTATTGAATAGAAGTGGAATGGTTGGAAAAAATATATTGTTAAAAGTTGTGGCCACAACTGTTGCCGACTATCCACATGTATTGTTATAATGATGCTACTTCAAGTGTAGCTAATGTCCAGATATGTAAACTGAAGATGCATTGAGTCTTGACATACTTAAAATTTTATATTGCATTACCATAAATATCTTGCGGTTGTTGAAGGATATAGTGATGCAAATTGGATCACTGGATGAACTGAATCTAAATCCACAAATGAATATGTTTTCACCAATAGTGGAGGAGCAGTGTCTTGGAAATCATCCAAATAGACATGTATCGCCCGCTCTATAATGTAGTATGAGTTTATAGGTCTAGACAAGGTCGGTGAAGAAGTTGAATGGCTCCGGAATTTCGTGGAGGATATTTTTTTTGGCCCAAACCATTGGCACATATATGTACACATTGTAATAGCCAAGAGGTATCAGAAGCGTGGGTGAGAGCAGTATAACGGTAAATCTCGTCACTTACGACGAAGACATAATATGGATTAGACAACTACTTTCTCTAGTGGAGTTATCACTATTGACTATGTAAAGTCAAGAGATAATGTTGGATCCGCTTACAAAAGGCTTAAAAACTGAGAGGTAGTTGACAGATCATCGGGCGGAAATGGATTTAAGGCTTAGGACAAGTCATCAACATGGCGTATAACTCTACCTATGCGTAATCGGGGATCCCAAGAGCTAGGTTCAAAGAGATCAAACAAAGTTATGAATGATGTCTTGACATTGTCAAATAACTCAATCCATTCTCGTGATGAAGACAATGTTGAAGAAGGATCTGAAACATTAAGGCTTTTTAACGAGTTAATAAAACTTAAGTTGTTTAATGATTTCTAAGTTTGGCAAGTAGTATGACAAATAGGTATCTACGTGATAAATATAGTTAGAATCACCTATGTGAGGAAGTGTAAGTCGCTTCAAAGAGAATGATAGAAAAAAGCCCATTCTCTATACACTTATGAAACCAGGGGTGTTCATAGGTCAGAAGCTAACACAACCGTGAGAACCATAGGCGGTAAAGGGTTGATTGTGACATGTGATTGTCTAGGTATACAACAAGCTCGACGGTTCAAAGATATCAAATCTACCGATTGACCGAGTATCCGACATATGTTCACTACGGAAAGTTCAAAGGAAAACCTACTTATCCAGATGCAATTAATCTTTACTTGTAAATCACATACTTATCCGTATATTTCTTGATCATAGAGCCATTCCCCATTCATGTGGGGGATTGTTAGGATTTTCTTGAATAGGTGTGAATGGGAAAAGAATAGTCATGGGACTTTTGATAAGGTACAATGACACCTGTTCATACTATCCTTTGTTGGCTATAATGTTTTGTCATTCCATCAGATTTTACTTACGAAAAATTCGATTGTCTTCTTCTTTCTTTCTTGCATAATAAAAATTCTAGTGTGATTTACAAAATTAAAGTGGTTCGCGTCGTTCACCGTGTTTGAGGTTCGCTTACGCCGGTGAGTTAATTCATTCTATCCTGGGAGGATATATTCCATAACCTAAGTCACTTGAGGGGAATAATTTTTAAAACACCGTGAATTCGTTAGTCTTAATTTATTTTCCTTTCTTTTTCAGCATTATTAGATTGTTTCTCTTTTTGAATTCTCTTTTTAGATTATTTTTTTAATACAGATTGATAACATATGGTTCAAACCTCTCATGGTTCCTTCTTCTTCTTCTTTTTTAATAGATAAGCACTAGCTTTAAGAAGAAGAAAATTAATATTAGCATGCAAAACATCAGAATTTCTAGCTTTGAATTCAGTTGGCAATACCAAGATAAGTTATCAAATACACTGTCGATCTCAAGCAATAAACGGACAGATCTATAAAACATTTAACTATTTTAAGAACATCCGCCCTCAAAAGCACCCCCACCAAGCCTTGAGAGTTGGAATTGGTAAATACTTACTTAGAAGAGTGATCGAGGATTTTAAAATTTATTGGTTTTTACAATCCTCAATTTAATGTATAATAATGACTAAACACAAAGACGTTGTATTTGATTTTAACCATAAAGTGGGTGGATGTAATTCAAGCTTCGAACGGCTGAGACTGAGGATCAAGTATTTAGTAAATATTTAAATATATATAGAGATTTGAACAAAAGCTACTCAGTTTCCGAATCAACAATAACACTCTCCATCCACCAGAATGACATTATACTTACCCGCATTTTGATGTTTACACCTAACTAAATCTTAACCTCAAATCAAAAATGCATTTAACTATGGTTAAGTTTAAGAAGTGCACAAGACGTATGGCTTGAATTCATTAGCTAGGTGTAAACACCCTATTCAAATAAGCTTTTTCCATTGGAATTGCAGACAAGCTTTTTTCCCTTTACTATGTTAAATAGCACTAAATTGACTCAAAAGTATAACGACAATACTGCTCATAATGTATCAACAAGTATAGTAGAGCTAACGAATGATATTAACATTTAAAAATAAGAACTCAATATGGCATATTTAATCCATCTAAAATTAATTTTAATTTTCAGAAAAACTAGCATGAACATCGTCACATCAAAGAAAATTTTGGGAAAACGTCAATGACGGCTAGCTTATTTGTCAAAAAAAAAAAAAAAAGATTGACTACACTAAACACCTCCGTACTATGACTCAGTTACGGAAAGGCCCTTTAAAATCAAACACCTACACCCCTTTTACTATGAAAATCCTACACTTACACCTCCTATGATGTATATCCATATCTAAATAAAACGTTTTCGTGAGTTACTTTTATGAAATTTAAAAGGAAGATAAAAAATTTAACAAAAAATTTATTCATGCCTTTCATTAAGCCTTTGATTAAAAAAATAACTATGTTTTTGATACATTCATCTTTCGAAACGCATAAATAGGAGAATTAACACAAATTATTTAATAAGATATACCAACTAGTAGTGATGATTTTCAAGTACTTTAAATATGTAAGTTATTTGTAATTCAATTTAATTATAATATTTATTATATAGACTTTTTAATTTTTGTTTTTTATTTATTCTTTCGCTTTAAAATTATCTTAAATATACTTAGTTAGATGAAATTTCATTTGAGTAAAAATTTCATTGTATAAAAGCTTTAAATTTTTTAAAAATGATAACATGATAGTGTCTGTAAGTTCATAATATAGCGGGGCTTTCAGTGCTTGATTTTGAAATATAGGAGGTTCAACCACAATCGAGTCTAGTATAAGAGTCTTTAATGTAGTTAACCAAAAATAAATAAAGTATATTGTAAGGAATTAATAATTAATCAGTTGAACATTCGAGAGCATTTTTCATTTTTAAAAGAACTTTCATACCAGAAACAGCGATATATCCGGCTATAGCCCCTCTGTGATGTAAAATATATCTCTTGAATTCAACTTAACAAAACGACTTCACATTGCAAATTCCAGAAGAAATAAAAGATTGAGAAAACTTGTTACTGTACTATGTTCATCTTCCTCGCCTTTCTCTTTCTCCATGCCAAGATGTAGATAACTTGTTACTGTACTTTTTTTGGTATATGATTGGTTGATATGCATGTTTTCTCGTACACATTTTTTTGTTTCAAATAGAGCAAATAAATAAATACAATTACCCCTAAAGCTGCCCATAATTTAGTTATTAATTTTAATTTTAAACATTTTTTTACCTCTATTCTTATTTGAAGTGAAATTAGTACCCCTTAAGAGATGATATAGCAATGAAAGTGGTTCTGCCTTCCTATAGGCGCGTCACAGAAGAAATAAAAGTTAAAAACGAGTTACGTTATATATATAGCATTTTCTAGTGGGACATTTTCTTTTCTTATTCCTTTTCTCCCGTTCTCTTTCTTTCTTTCTTTTCCTCAAACCTGCCTTGTGCGAAGAAAGTGAACGGATGGAGGCTTTCTTCCTCTGAAAAATAAATCACGATTAGCAACTACAACTACAACATACCCAGTTGAGTCCCACAAGCGCGTGGAGTCCAGGAGTGCTGTTACGTGTCTTACCCCTCACCTTCGAAGAGTTATAACGATTAACACCTACCTAAATATCAAAATATTTCAAACATATTTTACCAATTGAAGATTTAAAAAACGTCTGATGTTCTCAATAAAGGTAACATGAATTGTTGAAAACTTGAAGAATGTAATACAAAGTCTAAATGGTATCACCTCTTCGCCAGGACGTCAACTAATTCCTGAAAAAGCCCTTGTGCGTTGGATTTTTGTATGGTATTACTGAACCCCTTCAAATTACTACTTGCATCACCCAATCAAGTGAAATATTTTGGTATCTTGCTAACAGGTACACACTGTTTTGATAATTCTGTTCCTGTCGCCACTGGGATGAACCTGGATGGTTAGAGGGACAGAGGAAAAATAATAGAATAACAATAGATTTTGTGCTTCCAGGTATGTTTGTTACTGGCATATAAAATAGACAGTAGCTTATAGGATTTGGAAAAACGTGTGCAACTTGTGCTGGCAGTAAACACATTGAAATAAGAAAGAATTGGAGTATTACCAATTTTGTGAGCGAACGGTGTTAACTTCCTGTTAGCAGGAAAAAATTAGATTTGTTGCAAACATACGGACAGTCCTAAACTAATGAGGTAAATACTATTCGGTACAAAATCATTGGAAGAAAAATTATTGGAAGTGGCAACCATTGCGTAAAATAGGAGGACGACTTAGTTAGTTGCAAAAGAGTTTAATTAAAAGAGTTTCTAACACATTGTGTTCATAACAAAAGAATATCTATATTAATAATGTGAAGAAAGTACAAAGAAATACATAAACAATTAAAAGGTGGTAACTATTTACTAATCACAAAACCTTAATTTATACAATATTATACTCATGTGAGACGGGAAAAGAGAATGACATGCCCATAAATAACCCTCTTACAAATAAAATGAAAGAAAGGCATGCTTATGTGTTACTAATTGTTCTCTTCAATGTGAACCAGGCAACAGGCAATTATGAGACCAGCATATTAAATTGAATAAATTGAAGGCAAGCTTCGAAGAACCATTCAGAATTAATAGGTTAAAATTATCCATTCACATTGCCTAAATCACGTTATCAACAATTCCCTTTGTGATTAAGAAACAAAAATCCAATTCAAAATCACATGAGACCAAACAAGTGTTCCCAACACAAATCTAAGCAATACATGTTATTAGCTGGCATTGTTAAAACTGTAACACAACAAATTGAAAACAAAAAGCACAATTGCTCTTGTATCGGCCAAATCATCCTTTATAGTCAATTTAGCTACCAATTTTACCTCTTTTGTTTTACCAGAAATAAATCACACATTACAGTCAAGGTTTTAACAAAGAGGGCTTTGACTCACTTTGTCTTGCCGCCGCCAAAACAATTTAACAAGTACTAACAGTTCACTTATAGAGCAACGGCATCACCGTCGAAAAACCTGACGGCAAACCTTTGCCTCCCTTTGTTTTTGTTTTTCATGAATCATATATAAAATTGTACATATATATTTCATCTAGGTTATCTATTTCGATGCAAGAAGGCTCTTGATGCCAATTGATGGAATACAGGCATATGCAGCGGAAGTAAATAGCCAGGATCGAACTCGTGATACGTAATATGTACAACACATAATCAAGATATTAATCAAACATAAAATTGATACTTATCTCTTGAAGCGTGACCGCGACCAAGAATCGAATCTTCAACCACGAGCACACACCATCCAGCTGATCGTCATCCTTCGGGGCCCGCCTCTCGCCGTGTAACCCGAATAATACGTAATTTATGAAATTCGTGTGGGCGGACCGTGGAGAGAGTAGAAACTTGTAAAACCCTTAGCCTCCTATGGAATAAGACCCCCTATTTTATAACTACGGTTTAGTGGTTTTCACCCTTTTTCCAAAACTCGTCGGGTCTTTATTTTCCACCAAGAATAATATTCCATTTAATTCTTTATTATTCGGGCACGGCGGGGACGGAATTTAATAACGAGGGAGCTTCCTATCGCGGTATTAATTCGGAATATGAATGAATTAATCCTACCACAATAAATTACAATTTATTCCACTAGAAAACTCGTAATTGCACTCCTCTCGTTTAATTTCGAAATCCTTCATTAAAAACTTATTTAACTCCCCATGTTAAGATTACGGACACCAATCAAATAAATTAAATTATCGACAATTTAATTCATCGACTAATTTAATCCTTTATATTTCTCGCTTAACTTACATCATGTGACGGATACAAAATCCACCTGGGCAGGTTTTCGTACGAGACTTATAAGCATCCATAAAGAGGTATCATCAATCTCAAAGTCGAGACACGGATTCTATCAACTAATTATTATTTCACAAATGTAATTTTTCATTATCCAATTTACCAGGAATACATAGACCCGCAATTGAGTCGTACCTTTTAATAAATCAAAATAATGAACATCACATTGATCATAATAATTATATCAAGATTAAGAGTATAAGTACATTTAATGAACTAGAGAATTTGTTTTATATATTCGGACAAAAAACACTTATCTCTACTTGGTCCGTTCAATACATACAAATGTCTTAAGACAAGAAGACGGAACTACACCGTTCCCATAATGAAGATACATTATATTAATCTTGTCTACAATCATACCGATGGCTTTGTCCAATTTCCATCTTCGATTGTGAACATAAATTTTATACTTATAAGAACCGACGATTTAATCTTCCGTGTATAAGCTAAACTCTATACACTAAATCATCTACTGTATAAGTAAAGGACACACATACTAATACATGATCTATTTAATTCTTTATTAAACAATGAATAAATAATTGTTATATAATAAATACTATATCCAAACACGTGGTTAATAGTATATATCCCAGCATGTTACTGGCATATAAAATAGACAGTAGCTTATAGGATTTGGAAAAACTTGTGCTGGCAGTAAACACATTGAAATAAGAAAGAATTGGAGTATTACCAATTTTGTGAGCGAACGATGTTAATATCCTGTTAGAAGGAAAAAATTAGATTTGTTGCGATCATAAGGACAGTCCTAAACTAATGAGGTAAATACTATTCGGTACAAAATCATTGGAAAAAAAATTATTGGAAGTGGCAACCATTGCGTAAAATCGGAGGACGACTTAGTTAGTTGCAAAAGAGTTTAATTAAAAGAGTTTCTAACACATTGTGTTCATAACAAAAGAATATCTATATTAATAATGTGAAGAAAGTACAAAGAAATACATAAACAATTAAAAGGTGGTAGAGTAGCATTCAGAATACATATATTGGCTTAATACAACCACGACAATAACACATTAAAACACTCGAGGCAATAACACATTCATGACTGGACGGTGTAATATGTTGCACAACTTCTAGTGGTCTAACACCTTTCGGCACCTGTAAACTGTTTTTTTAACAGTCCTTTTTTTTTTTTTTTTTGGGTTAAATGACCATCGACAACTACCTAATGTTTTTCTGTCTCGGCAGGTATGACGTCTTCTCAACCCTTTAGTTCTTTTAGCTCTTCGTAGAAAAGAATAATAATGTTCAATAACTTGTTCACAAATATAAAAATTCGTCCGAAATTCGTCATCTTTCACTTGTTGTTCAATGATGTAGGAGATAGTTTTGTCCAGTTTGTTTGTCGTCAGATTGTTCTTCCTCTGCTTCAGCATGAAAAGTTTCTTTCCAATAATCAGAAAACCGTAATGCAAGATTCATTTGTCGTCCCGCCAAATCATCGCTAAGACGTAAGAACCAAAAGTCCTGCTTTTTCTTCGTAATGAACACACCCACAAATGGGTTTACTTGATTCGGACTTACCATGCTAGCTATTTATTTAAATCAGAAATTTTAGAAAGATCATCATAAGGGACAAAACCTGGGTAATACGCGGACAAAGTATAAAATTATTGGCTTGTTTTGGGCTATACTGCAGATCTTACTGCTGTTAGATTAACAAATGAAAATAGCAAAATGAGTAGAACAAAGGCAACAATTGAAAGTAAGGGATTTCAAAAATTCATACTCAGTTCGACCCCAAAAAATCTAAAACTTTGAAAGATTTCAGAGAGCCTATCTCAGTTAAATAAGGAACGGATATATGATATAGATACATCAGTGAGAAAACAAAGCAGAGGAAAGTGTGAACATATTTGAACTTTACTATGTTGTAGTTAAATAGAAGTGAACTTACAACTCGAATTTGAGGGAGAACGATTTGGCCGAACTTTGACAGTGAGATGGAAGGGACTATGACAATACCGTAAATCTGACCATAAACTACATTCGCATGAATTGTTTGAAGAAGATGACTAATGTAAGAAGATAGAAATATTGGTGAAGGAGAAGTAATAGGGAGTGTACTGGTTTCGCTAACAGAGAAGATGGAAGATATCTGTAGCATTTTAAATTTCCTTCTCAAAATGGGACGGGGTATTTTCTTAATTAAACTTTCGAGTTAAGGTTTTCTTGCCTTTAATATAATGTAGATTTAATGAGTGTACTACTTTTTGGTGCACGTAAACCCTAAAATCTTTTAATTGTGAAATGTAAGCTTACACGTCCAAGATGTTGAGATACAATAATATAAAGAATTTAGTAAAAATGTACTCTCTAACTATTTCAATTCTTAGATGAGACGGTGACATATCAGAGGAGACACAGATGTTCCGAGTTCACATCTTGTGCTGCCACTCAGAAAAAAAAATCCATGTTTTCTATCATAGAAGCTTACTCGGTAAACACTACTCAATTGAATGATTCTTTTAGCTGTCAAAACTTGCATATTTAATTTCGTCCTGAAAAGAAAAGACAGAATTAGTCATAGGAATCTCAATCGGCCAAATGATATAAAATTTGGGGTGTGCTACCTGCTACAGGCTACACCACAATATAAATTGAACAAGCGAACCATCAAAAAATTGTGTACTTAGAAAACATTTCTTGATCACTAAAATAAACTGACCCAAATATCAACCATGGCCCGGAATTTCACTAAAACTTCCCTCTTGCTCCTAATTTCAATTTTTACAATTGCCATATCAAGAACAACAATAGCAAGTGATCCTAACATCCTTTCAGATTTCATTGCCCCAGAAAATCAAACCTCTGTTGATGCCAATTACTTCACATACACCGCGATGCGTGGTATATTTCAAAAATCTATTGATACAGTTACTACAACAAAGGCTACAAAGGCAGAATTTCCAGCTCTTAATGGTCAAGGAGTGTCCCTAGCTGTACTTCAATTCCCTCCGGGTTTTGTAAACCCGCCCCACTACCACTCTCGCGCTACTGGACTCTTTCTCCTTCTTGAAGGCGTTTTAGAGGTTGGTTTCGTCGATACAAAGGACGTTTTGTATACCCAGAGACTAAAAGCAGGGGACATTTTCCTTTTCCCCAAAGGACTACAACACTATCAGTATAATTTTGATCAAAGA
>NW_026713271.1:0-31099 GCF_029784015.1 Lycium ferocissimum | reverse complement strand
GCTGCATAAAGGATTTAAAACGCCTTGAGGGAAAAACATCTAATAAGCGAGGGCTCACAAAGGACAAAATAGTCAGAACGGCAAAATCTCCGGCCGACCGGATCGTAGTAAAAACAACACGGGGCATACCCTACCACGAGTGGTCACAATGTATAAAGGATGAAAGAGATGATTTAGCCGAAGGGCCATGTCTATCATCTCCATTATTTCCTTCTTATTTACATGCAGGCTATCAGATGTCTATTTTTGTCGTCGAGGAGGGCCATCACTTCTTCTTATTTG
This sequence comes from Lycium ferocissimum, assembly GCF_029784015.1. Taxonomy (NCBI): domain Eukaryota; kingdom Viridiplantae; phylum Streptophyta; class Magnoliopsida; order Solanales; family Solanaceae; genus Lycium; species Lycium ferocissimum. The sequence continues at coordinate 30,817 of NW_026713271.1, read as the reverse complement.
CCATGAGGTCCATTGCATGTCTTTTTTATTGGCGAGAGGGCCATCACTTCTTCTTATTTTCCATGAGGGCCATTGCATGTCTATTTTTTGTTGCCGAGAGGGCCATTATGTTACACCTCGAAAGATTTCATGTCGTTATTTAGTAGATAGACTAACACAGTGGCAAGTTAGGCATATGATACTTACAAGTAAGAAGTGTACTTAACGGTTCTAATTAAGATTCCAAAGACATTTGAGGCAAGAGAAGAGCAAAGTTCATTAAGAATATAAAGTATAAATTTGGTTTTGGAAAGTGGTGAGCTCAGAAAGTACCGAGCTAATGTTGATTTAGTAATGCCTTGAGGAAAGGTTATAACACTCCTTAGATTGTTAATAAAGTATTAAACAAGTGCCAAAGAAGGTTCCATAAGGATTGGAGATCAAACAAAACGACAAATATAATTTCGTAAGTGGAGTTATATTTATCACTATACGGTCCGTATAACTTTATAATACGGTCCGTAATGGTGGTCCGTATAACTCCATGTAGTGCAGATTTCCCTGATGGTGAAATATGACTACTTATACAAAGGTCAGAGCATATACTGACCGTATAAGGGTCCGTATAAGTCCCATCGGGCTGAATATTTTCCAAGTATTAAATACTTGTTCCCACTTCTAATTTTTCATTCTTCCAGCCCACTTTTCAAGACTCCTAAGGTTCCACATATTTCACTAACATAAATCCAAGTAAATCAAAGATCAACATCATTAATCCAATGAAAATCTCAAGTAAAAGGAAGCCTCTAGGTTAGAAGTCAAAATCTTTTGAAGTTGAAGCTAAGGTTTTCTTCAAGTGAAGCATTTCTATACAAAACCCATTCCTACGCAATCAAAGGTGAGTTTTATGATAATTTCACAGTATTTAGAATATCAAGGGTTCAAGACTAGATTATGGAAATAAAGTAGAATATTGAGCTTAAATGTGAAAATAATGGTGTTCTTGAATAATAGTTTGACATGGACCATAATCCTTGAGATATTATGAGTATAATCTTGTTATGAATAATATATGAATACTGGAGAAGCATTATAAGGAGTAATTAATGCTATATTATGGCTAGCGGTTAAGGAATTTAATTTGAGCGGGAATTTTGAGAATTGGATAATGTCGAACTTGTTGAAGTTATTGATTATGATATTATGAATATTGTTATTGATTTTTGGGAGTTGTTATATTATATGGAGAAAGTTGTAGAAACAAAGGAAGTGCTGCCCAAATTTCTATTAGCCTTTAGTCGTTTTAACTTAAGCTGAAAAAATGCTATCGATTATCTAATCTTAGCACCACCCCTCGTATTTTAATTACGAACTTGGAAGGAAGCGTTTTAGGTCGGCAAGTTAGAAAGGCTAAAAGGCATGTAAGGCTAGTCCCTTCTTCTTTAGTATGATTCCTATAACGGACTTGTTTTGTCTTCCATGACTTTTATGTTTCTGAAATTAATGAGTCTATGATTATTAAGAGCTTCTCATGAAATAAAGATAAGAGATTCACAGGACAATAACATGATGAGTCATGCCCAGAAATTTCAAAGTTTATGATCCATGTTCTTATATTTAACATCCTGATGTTATTCATTGTTACGAGACTCACCTTATAATGCGTTAATCTAAAAAGTGTGAGGAATGCATAATCATGGCTACTCCATACCTGGACTGTGTCTGCACTTACGTCACCCCGATGAGTTATAGCTTTCGGTACTTGAGTTCTAATGCATGCTTTATGATAAGTATATGATAATGAGATCACACCGTGCCCTATATGGTTAGGCAGACAATTACCACGATGTGTATAAATGGGCGCTTACATTGGCATCAAGAAGTTTGGGCCAGTCGCGGTACACCACTAAAATGTGTTTACGAGACGAAATACCCGCACGTGCGGGAGTCCTAGACGCAGCTAATGATGATCACACCCGACCTATACATTCGGGAAGCTTTTATATATGTATACTTGATATAATGTTGTATATGATGTAAGTCAGCATACATTATTCTATCCTAAGTGACATTCAGTTACAGATTGTTTCCTTACTTGATGTTTCCTTATCTCTTCGATATGTTATTATTGTTCATGCTTTGCATACTCAGTACATTGTTCGTACTGACATCCTTTCTTTTAGACCCTGTGTTCTGCGCTTGCTGTGGACGGTGAGGTCACTGATCCTACACGCAGCTACCAAGCAGATTTACGGGAGCACTCACTATTCCGGAGGTGCCATTTTTGATACATTATTTTGTGTATATATATTTTGGGCACGGTGGTCCTCATGTCCGTCCTTATGTCTCAAGCTTAGTAGAGGCTCGTAGATACGGATGCGTGGGTATTAGTTGTCTCATGGATACATCAGTGTACATTCTTGTATATCGTTTTTGCAGTCGTGTGGGCTTATGTATATTTATGTGATGCCTTGGAGAGTATATGTGTTCAGGTTGGGTATGATGATTAGCATTATGAGCGGTGCTCGGTAGTCAGCTTCGGGTACCCGTCATGGCCCCCTAGCCGGGTTGTGACACATCACTTCTTCTTATTTGCGATGAGGGCCATTGAATGTCTATTTTTCTATTGTCGAGAAGCCCATCACTTAATTTTATTTGCCATGAGGGCCATTGCATGTCTATTTTTTTGTTGCTGAGAGGGCCATCATTTCTTCTTGTATTTCATGAGGGCTATTGCATATCTATTTTTCTATTGCTAAGAGGGCCATCACTTCTTCTTATTTGCCATGAGGGCCATTGCATATCTATTTTCCTGCTGCCAAGAGGACCATCACTTCTTCTTATTTCCCATGAGGGCCATTGCATGTCTATTTTTTTGTGGCCGAGCGGGCCATCACTTCTTCTTATTTGCCATGAGGGCCATTGCATATATACTTTTCTGCTGCCAAGAGGGACATTCATACAAACACGTCGACATTCAGAAAAACATACCGAGAGGGCCATTCATACAAACATGCCGAAAGGGACATATTCATACAAACATGCCGAAAGGGTCATATTCATACAAACATGCCAAAAAGGTCATATTCATACAAACTTTCCGAGAGTCATTTCATACAAACATGTTGAGAGGGCAATTTATACAAATATGCCAAAAGACTCATAAGTATCATTAAAGCCACACACAAACTCGTTATAATATTAGAGCCACACACGGACTCATCATAATATTATATATGTATGCATGCATGTATATGAGTCATAGAAAGACTTCTTAAACTTATCAGAACCATGAAAGATACCACAAGGTTATCGGAGTGGTGTAAGGTCGTATACCTCCGAATACATTATGTGAGATACTTCATCAATCATAGAATGTTTATAAGAATCATAAAATACCAACAACAATGATTCATGGAGATTTCAAGAGAAATATTATATTCAATTCATTATCCATAGAGGGCAAAGAATGTACGCTTCTACAACTAGTATGAATCGAGTCTTTTTATGAATATCGTTCGCTTACGTGTCGTTTGTTAGAGTCATGCCAAAAGAAAGAGAGAATGTGCCTTAACATAACTTTTCCTTCTTGCTTCAGCAATTCCAATCCAAACAGTCCATAATACACCTTACTCTACACAACAAACCAAGTACACAAGTGTTACCAACTAATCTACTAATCTTCACGACGAGCGGTGAGCTCGTATTGAACCCTTCTTACCCGTCGACCCCTTTCTTTTTATAACTTTAATATAATAACCCCACCAACATGATAACAAGAATTTTTATATAATCCCGTACTTATATCCATCCTTAAAAACAACACAAAATAGCCCCAACAAGAGAGAACATCAAGTTAAACAACTTCTAACGTTATGTGGCCATTTCCTCCTTTAACTTACTTTCATCTTCACAACCAACTTATGGAAAAGCATAACAACAAAATCATATCATAACCAAGTTAATTTATTTAATTTCCAGCCACAAGAAGTCACATTTGTAACCTCAAAATAGTCCAACAAAAGGGAAATGACAAAAATCCCAATATCAAGTTTAACTCTAAGGCAACTAGCTACATATCAACCAAATAGCTCATTTTAGAAAAAATTCGGCAGCACTTTCCTTGAATTTTTTATCTTACCATAATCATAGAAACAAATAATACATATGTAACTTGAACTAACTATTTTTAACATCATTCCATCCCCCAACAGCCCAACAACACAAATAGTGCAACAATCAACTTCCACAAGTTATCTTGTACTTTTTATTGTCCAAACAACCTATACAACACTTGTAAAAGCTTAAGCACAACTAGGAGAGTAATATACTTACCTTATACAGCAACCACAACCTTCAATCCAAGCTTCTCTTAGCTTACACCAACCTCAAAGTCACCACAACACCATAGAAGTGTTATTCTTCACTAAAGCTAACTTTTGATGTTGAAATATGGTGTAATTGTCACGACCCGACTAGGGGATCATGACGGGTACCCGGAGCTGACAACCGAGCACCTCATACCATGGTACCTATCATACTCAACCTATCCAAACATAATTCCCGACATAGCACTTGCAATGAAATGATCACTAAACATTTCCCAAAACATATGTTTATATAAAATGATATACAAAAATGTATACTAATAAGATCATAGAACATCCGCTACCCACGCATAGTATCTACGAGTCTCTAACTGGAGTACTGAACATAAGGGCTGGACAGGACCCCGTCATACCCCAAATATGTACACAAAAGACTATACCAATAGGCTACACCTCCGGGGTAGTGGGGTGCTCCTGTACAACTGTTGATAAGGCTCCTAGGTATCCGGTCCGTCTCCCGATCTACCTGTGGGCATGATCACAGCGTTCATAAAAGAAAAGGACGTCAGTACGAACAATGTACTTAATATGTAAGGCACGTATGTCAACATAATAAAGAAGTAAGAGAACATGAGATGAAAAGATAATCTGTAACTGATTGCCTCTTGCGTTAATCATGCATGCTAACTTTCATAACAAACAACATCATAACATGTATACATATAAAAATTTCTCGTCCATATAGGTACGGTGTGATTATCATTAGCCCGCGGCTAGGCCTCCCGCGTTCGGGCCTCCAGCGTCCGGGGTAAACATCTCAAGCCGCCCACTAGTGGTGCTGCCCGGCCATATAGGCACGGTGTAATCATCATCATAGCTGCCCACTACGCCTGTCGTAGTGGTGACTGCCCGGCTAACTAGGCACTATGTAACCTTACATATACATAATCTAAAGCATGCTTGAGAACTCAAGCAAAAGCTATAATTCTATCGGAGTGACATAAGGTCGGGAACCTCCGATTATGTTATGGAATAATCCTCATCACTATGTCTCACCTTGAAGGAATTGATATCATGAGGTGAGATAACAACAAGAAGTAACGTCAATGAACTCATAAAGGTAAGAATATAATATCAAGCTCATCATAGCATAATTATCATGGAACATATCTCATCTCTATCTCATAAGAAGCTTTTAATACTTTTTAGATTTCATCTTTTGGGATGTACGAAGGTCATGGAAATGTGAAAAAGAAATCATAGTGTAGAAGTCATGCCTTTGAAAGAAGGGGACTACCCTTACGTACCTTTATATCCCTTTAACTCTATCGTCTAATTGTTTGCCTTTCAAGCTCACGATTCTACCTTCAAGAGAATTCGTACTAAGATTAGAGAACCGGAAACATACTTAAGCTTAAGCTAAAGCGACTAAGAGCTAATGAAAATTGGGCAGCATTTCCCTTGCCTCAACAACTTTCCCCGTATACTAAACAACTCCTAAACACTAATAACAACACTTATCATACCATGATCAATAGATTCCTCAAGTTAAATATTATTCACTTCTCAAATTCACTTTCAAACCATTCATAACTATGAGTACCATGCAACACCATGCTCGTTCTTCATACAACACTTCCTCAACGTTACTAAACATCATTCATAACGATATTATACTCATCTCATACTAAGAGTTATGACTCAAGTTAATTTACTACTTAAAATACTATTGTCCCCATATTTGAGCCCATTTTCTTTATTCTTCTCTAATCCAAGTCTTTCAACCACTCAATACTCTTAATAACCTGAGATAAATGTAAAACTCACCTTTGATTATATAGGAATGGTCTTTGGATGAAGATACTCCACTTGAGAAAACCCCAACTTCAATTCCAAAGGGAATCTTGTCTTCCACAAACCCTAGTGATTTTCTCTACACTTGATCCTCTTGGTTTTTTTATGATAAATCTTTGATTTCTCTTAGGTATGTGTTCATATGGTGGAGGGAATATTCTAGAGCTCTCAAGATTTGTGAGGAAAGTGAAATCTGAAAAATAATAACAAGGGTTGCCTATTTATAACTGGAACTGGAAAGTTCCAGTGAAGCTGTTCGACGAGCGGGTCGATGACCCGTCGAAGTGTCGACGGTCCGTCGACTTGCTCCGACGACTCGTGCCTGCAGATTGTAGATTGCAGAAACATGTTGATGATGTACAGTGACTGTCCGTCGACATGTCGACGGCCCGTTGACACTGACTGATGCCTACAGAATCTCTTGAATCAGTCCAGATTGCGTCGATTTGATTCATTCAACTTCTAACCCCGTAAATTACCAAAAATACCTGCTAGTACATTTGTACACGAGGTAAGGCACTTTCTAACTTGACTTTCTCCAATGAGCTTTCTTTTCTTGCCTCAAATGTCTTGGGAACCTTAATTAGAATCACTAAGTATCCCTTTTTACTTGTAGGGACATCATATACACCTTAACTTGAGTTAGTCTATTCACCGCATAACAACCAAAATTTCGAGATGTAACACTCCCCCCCCCCCCAGGAACATTCGTCCTCGAATGTTAAGTTCTAGGGGATTCTACAAAAATTTCGCCAGAGTTTCCCCTGTAATATGGCACTACCATCCTGTCTCAACAACCCAAAATAACATTGCCTCGCAAGGCTACAACAACAGCAAGAAAACATGGCCACACACGACCAAAAACCTTAAAAGAAAGCATTGCATACCTGGGAACAATGGTGTCTTATCTTGAAATTCTTCTAGGGGTGGGAATAAATACGGATATCTGGACTTCATATCTTCTTCCACTTCCCAGGTCATCTCTTCTTTGTTGCTATTCCTCCATAGGACCTTAACTGAGGCTACATCTTTAGTTCTAAGTTTCCGCAGTTGCCTATCTAGTATGGCAATGGGTACATCTTCATAAAACAACTCCTCAATAATTTGGATATCATTTAACGGCATGATCCTGGAAGGATCTCTAACACACTTGCGGAGCATCGACACATGGAAAACTGGGTGGACCGATTCAAGTTCTAGAGGTAGATCTAGTTCATAAGCCACTTGGCCCACCTTGCGCACAATCTTATAAGGCCCAATATACCGGGGACTGAGCTTGCCCTTCTTACCTAATCTCATTACGCCTTTCATCGGTGACACTTTTAAGAACACCCAATCGTTAATTTTGAATTCCAAGTTCCGTTGGCGATTGTCCGCATAAGACTTTTTGGGACTTTGAGCTGTCAACAATCGGTCTCGGATGAGCTTGATCTTTTCCATTGCTTGCTGAATCAATTCTGGACCTATCAGTTGTGTCTCTCCGACTTCAAACCATCCAATTGGCGATCTACATTTCCTTCCATACAGAGCTTCATACGGAGCCATCTGGATGCTGGAATGATAACTGTTATTATAGGCAAATTCAATAAGTGGCGAATGATCATCCTAATTGCCTCCGAAATCCAATACACGTGCCCGCAACATATTTTCCAAGGTCTGAATAGTGCATTCAGCTTGTCCATCGGTCTGTGGATGAAATATTATGCTGAGTCTCATTTGAGTTCCCAAACCTTCTTGAAAGGATTTCCAGAATTTAGCTGTAAATTGTGCTCCCCTATCTGTGATGATGGATACTGGAACACCATGAAGTCACATTATCTCCTTAAGATATAGCCTCGCGTAATCCTCTTCTGAATATGTAGTTTTGACTGGAAGAAAATGAGCTGATTTTGTCAGTCTGTCCACAATTACCCATATGGAGTCATACTTACGCCGAGAACGAGGCAAACCTACAATAAAATCCATGTTGATCACCTCCTATTTCCAGGTTGGGATTTTCATGACTTGTAACAATCCTCCTGGCTTTTGGTGCTCAATTTTCACTTGTTGACAAATTGGACATTAAGCTACAAACTCTGCTATATCCTTCTTCATTCCATCCCACCAATATATTAACTTGAGATCGTGATACATCTTTTTCGCTCCTGGGTGAATAGAATACCGGGCGTAATGTGCTTCTTCCAGAATCTGACGATGTAGTCCTGCAGCATCTGGAACACATTGCCTGCCTCGGCACCTAAGAACTCCATCCGCAGAAACCTCAAATGGTGACTTCTCTTTCTGAGGAAGTGTATCCCTATAGTGACTCAACTGGGGGTCTTCATATTGGCGCCCTCCCATTTCCATGTCTAAGGATGAAACAGTTGGATTGTGAATATCAACTCCCACATTGCCTGAATCGATTAAACGAACTCCTAGGTTAGCTAGCCGATGGAGCTCATGGACTAATTCTTTCTTTTCCTGTTGAACCTCACACAGACTGCCCATGGATTTATGGCTAAGCGCGTCGGCCACCACATTCGCTTTTCCGGAGTGATATAGAATGCTCACATTATAGTCCTTCAATAGTTCTAACCATCGCCTCTGCCGTAGATTCAACTCTTTTTGCCTGAAGATATATTGGAGACTTTTGTAATCTGTATAAATATCAACATGAACACCATACAAATAATGTCTCCATATCTTTAGTGCATGAATAACCGCAGCTAATTCAAGATCATGGGTCGGGTAATTCTTCTCGTGTTTCCGCAGTTGCCTGGAAGCATAGGCTATAACCTTCCCGTGCTGCATTAACACGCAGCCTAACCCAACACCGGAGGCATCACAATAAAAAACATAACCTTTTGATCCTTCCGAAAACGTCAGGACTGGGGCTGAAGTCAATCTACTTTTCAATTCTTGGAAACTGCGCTCGCAAGCATCAGTCCATTAAAATTTTGCTGATTTCTGAGTTAACTTCGTCAATGGTGCTGAAATAGAAGAAAATCCTTCCACAAATCTTCTATAGTAACCTGCTAATCCCAGAAAGCTTCGAACCTTTGTAGGCGTTGTAGGCCTTGGCCAAGTCTTCACAGCCTCAATTTTCTGAGTATCGACCCGAATGCCGTCAGCTGAGATAATTTGGCCCAGAAAAGTTACAGAATTCAACCAGAACTCACATTTTGAAATTTTAGCATAAAATTAACGAGTCCAAAGAATCCCAAGGACAATACTCAAATGATCTGCATGCTCTGCTTCTGATCGAGAGTATACCAGAATGGCATCGATGAACACGATCACAAATAGTTCCAGAAAGGTCTGAATACATTATTCATCAAGTTTATAAACACTGCCGGAGCGTTAGTCAACCCAAATAACATTACTCGAAATTCATAATGACCGCATCTAGTTCTGAAAGCCATTTTTGGAATGTCGTCTTCCTTGACCCTCACTTGGTGATATCTTGACCTTAGATCTATCTTGAAAAACCACTTAGCACCTTGTAACTGGTCAAACAAATCATCAATTCTCGGAAGCGAATATTTATTCTTTATTGTTACCTTGTTCAACTGCATATAGTCAATGCACATTCGTAGGGAGCCATCTTTCGTTCTTACGAACAAGACAGTTGCTCCCTATGGTGATGAACTGGGCCTAATAAATCCCGTCTCGAGCAAATCCTTCAGTTATGCCTTTAACTCTTTCAATTCTGCTGGAGCCATTCTACAAGGAGGAATAGATATGGGTTCGGTGTCCGGCAATACATCAATAGTAAAATCGATCTCCCGTTTCGGTGGTAGATCGGAAAGTTCATCTAGAAATACATTCGGAAACTCATTTACTACCGGGACGGATTGAAAAGTCGGCGGCTTTGCTTCGGTGTCATGAACCCGGACCAAATGATAAGTATAGCCTTTTGCAATCATCTTCCTCGCTTTGAGGTACGAAATAAACCTATCCCTTGGAGACGCTGTGTTACCTCTCCATTCAAGCACTGATTCTCCTGGGAATTGGAATTGAACCATCGTTGTTCTGCAATCCACATTAGCATAACAAGAGGCCAACCAATTCATACCCATAATCACATCAAAATCTAACATTTCCAACTCAATCAAATCAGCTTTAGTCTGACGATCACACACCACAATCACACAATTTCTATATACTTGTCTAGCTATTACCGGGTCATCAACAGGAGTAGAAAACTCAAAAGGTTTAATTAGCTCGAGTTTCACTCCAATACAACCAGTAATATAAGGAGTGATATAAGACAAGGTAGAACCCGGATCAATCAGGGCATAAACATCATGGGAGAATATGCATAGTATACCTGTAACCACATCAGGGGAGGACTCGAGATCCCGTCGTCTGACTAAAGAATAAATACGGGCTGCTGGGGACCACTCGAATTAGATGCTCCCTCATGTGGCGTGATTTACGCCACAATCAATAATTTTCAGCTATAAGTTTTACTTGTTTTTAAGCAAGTCCATATGATTTTACATGTTTTTATTATGTTTCAGGTAATACAAGGTCCCTACAGCCTAAGTGTGGAGAACAAGCGAAAAAGAGGAAAAAGAGTTGATCACTAGAAAAATTAGAGATTCTGCAAATTTTGGTGGAAATTTAGCCTGCGCGTTCGCACAGGTATGTCACGCGTTCGCGCTCGACTCTAGGCGTTCGCGCCAGTATGTTACGCGTTCGCGTTGAAGAAGAGAAGTCTTGCTGACGCCATCCATGCGTTCGCGCTACCACGTGGCCCGTTCGCGCTACCACGTGGCGCATTCGCGCTGAAGGTCTTCAGGCCCAGTTCGACTAGAAGTTGGATTTTGACGATTTTTCTATTCCAGTTCATTTAAAAGCCAACTGGGAACATTGTAGAATTATCTTTGGCAGAAAACCCAAGTTTGGAGGCTAGGGTTCCTACGTATATTTTCTTTCTTTTATTTAAACCTTGTTTATAGGAATTTCTTGGTGACAATTGAGATTGAAACTCTTGTTGTGCTTATTTATTGATCGACATTATTTTTAATCAAGTAAGTTACTGTTATTTTAATTATTCTTGTTCTTCAACGTTTCTCAAAGGAGTAGCTAACCCTAGGACTTGCCCATTTACTTGGTTTGAAACTCGAAAGAGGAAGAATGGGGTTGGGATAGAATAATTAACATGAATTTGGGGCGTTAACCCCCATCTAATGGAAATTGACCTAGGAATAGGCTATACCACTTGTAGCCATAGTCGGGTGTTCTTAATTCTCCTAATTGCTTTAGGGATATTCAATTAGGTAGTCTAGTTAATCTTTGGGAGAAGTTAATTTAGAGTCATTATCTGAGGCTAATTAACATAATATTACCATTATTTTTAATTCGTGAAATATATTGGATCGTTACTTGAGAAGTAGTTTCCTTTATTTCATTTTTGTGGCCATTGATCAATTTACTTGCTTTCTAGATTAGATTTTATATTTTAATATTTTATCAAAACCATATCTAAAAACCACCGTTGATGCGTTCAGCCTAGCTGTTGTTGGTGATAATTCCTAATCTGCTTAAATTGCCTACATATTGTTCTCTGTGGGATTCGACCCCAATCTTGTTGGGTTACTATATTTGACAACGTCCGCGTTAGGCCATTAATAGGTGTAATTTGAGCGTATCAAATTTTGGCGCTGTTGCCGGGGAACAATTGGCGTATTTTGACTAATTTAGGAAATAAACTAACTTGGTTTGAAACGAGCCTGTGAATATTTGTATAGTTATTTTCTGTGTTTTATTTTATTTTATTTTGAGAAAAAAAATGGCATCTTTCCATGAAAACCTGTTTAGTCGTGATTTTTATTGTGAGCATGGCCAAATTGGTGAGTTCAAACTCATGATGGAGTACCTGCTAGGTGAGGGTAACGAAAATCAGAAAGTCTTGGAAGAATACTTGGAAACTAGTCTCCACTTGGTTTGATGACAGACGATGAAAATCCTCCATGGGCAAATCATTATGAACTCCCCAATGCTCAAGATGAAAGAATAAATCATGAAGATGAGTTTATTGGGAATGCCAAAGAAAAAAAAATTAGAGTCAACCATTGTTCTGAAAAATATGGTTGGTGTTGACTCCAATTCGGGGGAAAAAGAGGATGTCGTAATTCAAAAAGTTCAAGAGCCTTATATTTTGCAATTTGAAAATTCAAGAGGGCAGAACGACATTCCTCACTTGAAAGTCAAAAACTGTAGGATGAAAAATATTTTACTTGGCGTGGTCATATATTTACCACCCCCCGTTGCTCGTGGTCACAAACTTGAATCCAAGTTGGGTGCCTAATTCATAAGCTCCAAATGGCGAGAAAAGCGGTAAAGTTGGTAACCGTCGTGCCGCGACGTTAAATCAAGCGCTTGGTGGGAGGCAACCCATCATTTATAAATTTTTAGAATAGTTTATTTTATTATTTTTGACTAACCTACAGAGTCTCAGAATGTTAGGAGTTAATTTGAGCAGGGAAAAAATTTTCATACCATACCCCTAAAAACATCGATCTGGAAAAAGGGGGTCTCAGATACCTCTGCGCGAACGCGTCCAATTTGGCGCGAACGCGTTGAACAAAAAAAAACAGAAATATTGGTCACCGTGAACGCGCCATTTGACCATGCGAACGCGCCAACGCGGATTTCCCAGGTAAGCACACGGTTAAAAACAGAAGCAAAGGGGGTATAACCCACATTTCTCTCCCTTTTCTCTCATTTTTCTCTCAAACTCAACTTCAACTCTTAAAAATTCTTCAACTTGCAACCACAAGGTATGTGATTCTCTCATTCTCTTGTTCATAGGGGGGTTTTTTAATCATCTTTTCATGTTAGAAATTGTGAAAGAAAATTTACTTTCACTTGTTTAAGCATTAAAATTTGATGAAATTGTTAAATTTCTTGTCATGTAAATTGTTGTTAGTTGTTGAGTGATGTGAGTTGAGAGTTGGGTGTTGATGTATGCAAAAGATGGGGCAAAATATGTGCTTAATATCATTAAATCGAAGCCCCAAAAACATGCCCATAACCAGTTTGTGAAATTGTCTTCTGGAATTCTGAACTGTCACCAACTCAGCGCGATCGCGCTTGTCCTCAGCGCGAACGCGCAATAAGAAAAATTAAAATAGCGCGAACGCGCACCTCTGTGGCGCAAACGCGCTGAAGGAAAATAGATAGTGCAAAAATAGAATGCTTGCACAGAGCCGCTCGAAACTTTCGTGACCCAGTTCTTTGGCCTAATTGCCTCATTATACATTGTTTTAGGTATTCATATGTATGTTCGACATGTGTGTTCATTTTGTAGGTACTTAAGCTTGAAAAATGGCTACAACATCCAATGTTTCCCAAGTGCCCTTGATTGAATACTACGATACCACCACCTTTCAGTCAGCAAAATTTTCAAAGCTCTATGATAGACTGCTGGGAAAGAGCTTCATCGAAGAAACAGGCATCGTAACAGAAAATTTGGAAGAAAATGCCCGAATTCTATGAAAGGATGGTAACAAACAGATGGATACGTTTTGCGGATGAACCAATCAAGGTAAATTCTACCCTTGTGAGGGAATTCTATGCAAATGCTACAGAGGCAGACATTACAGATCGGGCGATTGTCAAAGTCAGAGGCGTGGATGTCCTGTGCAATGCTTCTCGAATCAATGCCTTCTACGATCTGCAGGATGGTGATAACAGTGAGATGGCGCAGAGGTACGAACAAATGAAGAAATAATGGTTTGTGACCCACCTTCACGGTGGGGAGCAACCAAAGTGGTTGACCATAATGCAAAGAAAGATTGACTCCACAGAGTTCACTGCTGAGGCCAAAACTTGGCTAGATATTATGATATCCAAGGTGTTGCCTTCTAAACATGGTTCAGAGGTGCCCTTTGAGAGGGCTAAACTAATTTGTGCTATGATGGAAGGATTTCTCGTGGACGTGGGGAGGCTTATTATGCGAGAAATATGGGAGGTGGTGCTTGAAAGGACTAAGAGTCTATTCTTCCCGTCATTGATCACTTATTTGTACTCCACTGATGGGGTGCCCATGAAGCCAGGTGACAAAGAAAAGGGGCCCGGTGGACCGATTCATCCATTAAAGAAGAAAGGGCCCAGTAATGTGCAAAAGAAAAGGAAGATTGACGTAGCAGCCCCGTCATTTGGGCAGTTCACCTCTACTGCATCGGATTCGACTTCCACCCCTTCCGTGATGGGGCATTTTTGCTCCCCTACTCCAGCTATACCACTCTTGCCACCATTGCAAGAGGCCGCCAGGCCTTTTCAGTATATCTCCACCCGTGTCCATGGGTGGACACTCGAATCGGCGACTAGTGGCTAGTCTCCCTTCGGGCCCATCTGGAGAGGGCACATCTACAGCTCCTTCTAGAGCTGGTGGTCCGACATTAGCAAGTGTAGTAGAGGAGCTGAAGAATATAAAAGAAAAGCAGGTTAAGATAGAGAGGAGGTAGAAAAAGGCAAGAGAGCACGCAAAAAAGCAAAGCAAGTTTTTGAACAAGATGATGAGTGTTCTGAGGAGTGTATGCGGAGCACAGAATGAGGAGGAGGAAAATAAGGAAGATTTTCTCATGCCAGAGGCCAGTAGCTCCAGCTCTGAGGGTGAACAGAGATGACTCTAGCACTCAGTGCTAGCAGGTATGCCTAAAAAAATTTGTATGCTTATGTGATGCAGTGGGGACACTGCAAATTTTTTAATTGGGGGTGGGCTAGGTATTGTTGTATTGTAAATATGTGTTTAGGAACCCCCTCGATTTTTCTTTGCCAAAGTTCTTTTCCTGAGGGGTTTTATTTTTGTTGAAACTGACATGTTTAGGATGTTGCTTAGGTTGAATAGAGTAGTTTTGACTTATTTGGTGTTACTCTGTAACTGATGGCATGTTGTTATGGTTTGCTGGAAATTTTAGACCTCTCAAAAATTTGAAATACTTAGAACAGTTATTGGTTGACATGATTCATTTTTTATATGACATTATGATTATTGGGGTATTATGTGTGATGAATGACTACGTAGGAGGTCACAAGGGTAAAAATAATTGTCCTTATGCCAATGTGTGTGAGTTGTAGTTTGGTTCAGTTTATGCATGTATAATCTAGAAATTTCCCGGTTGGTCGTGTTTGAAATCCGAAAGTTAGTTTGGTTGTGAGATGATCTTAGGCTTTTTTTAAGTAAATAGTCACTTTGCATAAATAAGCCTTACCAAAAATGTCAAATATCCCTAGTTTCCCTTTTTGAGCCTTTTGACCTTTTTCTTGGCTAGCCAATTATGAAACCTTACCCTTTGTGCAATTAATCCATCTTCACACCCGTTCCCTCCTTGATGCTACTAGATAGATGAGGCAAAATGCCTAAGATGGGGGTGCATTAAATGTGGAGTAGATGTTAAAAACATAAGTTGGGGGTGGTGGAGTTTGTTAGTAGAGATTCGATGTGGTAGTTGCATATATATATATATATATATATATATATATATATATATATATATATATAAGAGAAAAATCAGAAAATTGTAACACAAAAAGAATTGTAAGTTGGTTAGGAATAAAACCAAATCGAGGTCGAAAACTTGAAAAAAAATAAAGGAGTTGGAAAGAAGAGAGGTGAATTAAGGTGAAGAGATGTTGTAATGTTCAAGGACGGTGAGTCACTAATATCTAAAAAGTATCCTACCCGTCCCTAAGCCTACATTACAAGCCAAAACAAGTCCTAATGTGATCACAACTGAATGAGCCTAAGATGAAAACATAGAAAATAAGGGCAAGCCTATGGTATTTGCATGTGTAGATATGAATTTCTTTGTGACTGTGAGTGTTTTCTCTCCTCTTTCTTCTTCGTCCCATTCTTGTTGTATATATGTGTGTTGGGACATTCTTTGGTCTATGTGAGGGCATAAGGATGAGAATTGAGCAAAATAAAGTGACCGCCTAAAGTAGCGTTTGTGTGCATCATAATATGTTCGATAATGTAATATTATGCATTGAAGCTTCATTGTTATTCATAGCGTTCTTGAGTTATGTATATTGTTTTGAAAATAGAAAATTGGGGTGGTCCTTGGAAGAAAAATGTGCATGCATGTAGTTGAGAGTTAAAACCAATGTAGACATTATTACTCTATAATATCTAGGTGTTAGATTGAGTCGTTGTTTTCTATGGCTTGCTTGAGGACAAGCAAATACTTTAAGTTGGGGGTGTTGATGTGGCATGATTTTATGCCACAATCAATGCTTTTCGGCTATAAGTTTTACTTGTTTTTAAGCAAGTCTATGTGATTTTACGTGTTTTTATTATGTTTCAGGTAATACGAGGTCCCTAGATCCTAAGTGTGGAAAACAAGCGAAAAAAAGGAAAAAGAGTTGATCACTGGAAAAACTGAAGATTATGGAAATTTTGGTGGAAATTTAGCCTGCACGTTCGCTCAGGTATGTCACGCGTTCGCCTTGAAGAAGAGAAGTCTTGCTGACGTCATCCACGCGTTCGCGCTGCCACATGGCGCGTTCGCGCTGAAGGTCTTCAGGGCCAGTCCGACCAGAAGTTGGATCTTGACGATTTTTCCATTCCAGTTTATTTAAAAGCCAACTGGGAGCATTGTAGAATTATATTTGGCAGAAAACACAAGTTTGGAGGCTAGGGTTCCTACGTATATTTTCTTTCTTTAATTTGAACCTTGTTTATGGGAATTTCTTGGTGACAATTGAGATTGAAACTCTTGTTGAGTTTATTTATTGATCGACATTGTTTTTAATCAAGTAAGTTACTATTATTTTAATTACTCTTGTTCTTCAACGTTTCTCAAGGGAGTAGCTAACCCTAGGACTTGCCCATTTACTTTGTTTGAAACTCGAAAGAGGAAGAACGGGGTTGGGATAGAATAATTAACATGAATTTGGGGTGTTAACCCCATGTAATGGAAGTTGACCTAGGAATAGGCGATATCACTTGTATCCATAGTCGGGTGTTCTTAATGCTCCTAATTGCTTTAGGGATTCAATTAGGTAGTCTAGTTAATCTTCGGTAGAAGTTAATTTGGAGTCATTATCCGAGGCTAATTAACATAATATTACCATTATCTATAATTCGTGAAATATATTGGATCGTTAATTGAGAAGTAATTTTCTTTATTCCATTCTTGTGGCCATTGATCAATTTACTTGCTTTCTAGATTAGATTTTATATTTTCGTATTTTATCAAAACCATATCTAAAAACCACCATTGATGCGTTCGGCCTAGCTGTTGTTAGTGATAATTCCTAATCTGCTTAAATTGTCTACATATTGTTCTCTGTGGGATTCGACCCCAACCTTGTTGGGTTACTATATTTGACAACGTCCGCGTTATGCCATCAATAGGTGTAATTTGGGCGTATCACTCCGCCACTACCTCTGCCACGACCTGCTGAAATACTGGGAGTACCGTCCCACAGGCGTGCGGACGAAGAAGAACACTCTGACCGATCACGGCAAGGCCGAGCCCCAACTCTGCCACCCATCGAGGGACAATCACGCATCATATTCCTAGTCTGTCCGCAAGCATAACATGCATACGAGCCTTGGCGACACGGACCAGAATGTAATCTTCTGCTCGGGCTGCATCGTGGGACCGGTGGTCTCCTATGACTAAGATCTCCTCCAAACTGGGAACCCAAAACTCTCGAGCTCTGACCCTATCTTGAATAAATGGGGCGGTCAAATCTCCTGCCCGCAAATCGAGAAGGTGTACTGGTCGCAGACAGGCCTGAATATCTGGAATATGACTACCTCTGACCCCCTCTATACTCCCTACTAGCACCAACAGATCTGGCTCTCTTACTATGCCCTCTATCAATATCACGCTCACCCATATATAGCTGTTGCTGCTCTTCTAAATTCTGGGCATGGGCTTGAATGCGGGAGATGTCCATCCCCTCCTGTAGCGAAGCTGTCAAGCAATCTTTAACCAAGTGTGGCCCTAAGCCACTCACAAACCGATGCACCTAGTCTCCCATGTCAGCTACCATAGTCGGAGCATTCCTAGCCAATGAATTAAAGTGAAGGTTGTACTCCCGAACACTCATATTTCCTTACTTAAGATTCAAGAATTTATCAGCTCTGGCCCGACGGACCTCGGGTGGCAAATAATGGCGGATGAAAGCATTCACGAACTCTTGCCAAACCGGGAGAGTTGCATTTTCCCCTCTTGAAGAAATCCAATTATTGTACCAAAGAACCGCCACATCACGGAGCCTATAAGATGCCAACTCCACGGACTCCGTATCGGAAGCATGGATAATCCTCAGCGTCCTCAACACCTCATCTATAAAACCTTGCGGGTCCTCATCCGGCTTTGACCCGAAAAATTCTGGTAGGTTCAAACTCATAAAATCACGGGCTCTGGCACTGGTGGCTCTGTCACCCGGACCCGCACTCCGCCGCTGAGCATGGGTGGCAACTAGCTGAGTCAATAGCTGAATAGCCTAGGTCATCTGCTGACCCGAAGCACCCGGTGGAGGAACTCGGAGGCACGCGGAGCTGGAGCCGAGGCCCCTTCATGCCCCTCTACAATAGGCGGAGTGTGAGAAGTCCGAGATGGAACCTCATTATGGGACTCACCCTCCTCTATATGTGTCAGGGATTCCTGTTCAACCCATCTTCCTCTCACAACCTTGCCCTTCTGGGCGGCTGCTGCTTTCCTCTTTACCGGCATTACTAAAATCATAACGCACAATTAAGGAAAAAGGAAATCTTATAACATAGCTCTATCGCACAATCTATGAAGAAGAAAGACGGTCATTGTTCGTAAATACCCCGCAGCCTCTCGTTTATAAGTGTGGCGCGCTTCACACCTATAAACAAGACTCTACCGGACACGACTCGTAGACACACCCTAGGACGGAACTGCTCTGATACGACTTTTGTCACAACCCGACTAGGGGGTCATGACGAGTACCCGGAGCTGACTACCGAGCACCTCATACCATGCTACCTATCATACTCAACCTGTCCAAACATAATTCCCGACATAGCGCTTGCAATGAAATGATCACTAAACATTTCCCAAAGCATATATTTATACAAAATGATATACAAAAATGTATACTAATAAGATCATGGAACATCCGCTACCCACGCATATGTATCTACGAGCCTCTAACTGGAGTACTGAACATAAGGGCGGGACAGGACCTCGCCATGCCCCAAATATCTACATAAAAGACTATACCAACAGGCTGCACCTCCGGTGTAGTGGAGTGCTCCTGTACAACTACTGATAAGGCTCCTAGGTATCCGGTCCGTCTCCCTGTCTACCTGTGGGCATGAATATAGCGTCCATAAAAGAAAAGGACGTCAGTACGAATAAATATATTGAGTATGTAAGACATGTATGTCAACATAATAAAGAAGTAAGAGAACATGAGATGAAAAGATAACCTGTAATGGCGATTGCCTCTTAAGGTGGAATCGTGCATGCTAACTTTCATAAGAAACAACATCATAACATGTGTATATATATAAACTGCCCGTCCATATAGGTACGGTGTGATCATCATTAGCCCGCGTCCGGGGTAAATATCTCAAGCCGCCAACTAGTGGTGTTGCCCGGCCATATAGACACGGTGTAATCATCATCATAGCTACCCATTATGCCTGTCGCAGTGGTAACGCCGGCCAACTAGGCACTGTGTAACCTTGCATATACATAATCTAAAGCATGCATGAGAACTCAAGCAAAATCTGTAACTCTATCGGAGTGACATAAGGTCGGGAACCTTCGATTATGTTATGGAATAATCCTCATCACTATGTCTCACCTTGAAGGAATTGATATCATAAGGTGAGACAACAACAAGAAGTAATGTCAATGAGCTCATAAAGGTAAGAATATAATATCAAGCTCATCATAGCATCATTATCATGGAACATATCTCATCTCTCACTCATAAGAAGCTTTTAATACTCTTTAGATTTCATCTTTTGGGATGTAAGAAGGTCATGGAAATGTGAAAAAGAAATCATAGTGTGGAAGTCATGCCTTTGAAAGAAGGGGACTAGCCTTTCGTACCTTTATATCCCTTTAACTCTATCGTCTAATTGTTTGCCTTTCAAGCTCACGATTCTATCTTCAAGAGAATTCGTACTAAGATTAAATAACCCGAAATGTACTTAAGCTTAAGCTAAAGCAACTAAGAGCTAATGAAAATTGGGCAGCATTTCCTTTGCCTTGACAACTTTCCCCCATATACTAAACAACTCCAAAACATTAATAACAACACTCATCATATCATGATCAATAGATTCCTCAAGTTAAATATTATTCATTTCTCAAATTCACTTTCAAACCATTCATAGCTATGAGTACCATGCAACACCATGTTGGTTCTTCATACAATACTTCCTCAACGTTACTAACATCATTCATAATGATATTATACTCATCTCATACTAAGAGTTATGATTCAATTTAATTTACTACTTAAAATACCATTTTCTCCATATTTGAGCCCATTTTCTTTATTCTTCTCTAATCCAAGGCTTTCAACCACTCAATACTCTTAATAACCTGAGATGAATGTAAAACTCACCTTTGATTATATAGGAATGGTCTTTGGATGAAGATACTCCACTTGAGAAAACCCCAACTTCAATTCCAAAGGAAATCTTGGCTTCTACAAACCCTAGTGATCTTCTCTACACTTGATTCTCTTGGTTTTTTGATGATAAATCTTTGATTTCTCCTAGATATGTGTTCATATGGTGCAGGGAATATTCTAGAGCTCTCAAGATATGTGAGGAAAGTGAAATCTGAAAAATAAGAACAAGGGTCCCCTATTTATAACTGGAACTGGAAAGTTCCAGCGAAGCGGTTCGACGAGCGGGTCGATGACCCGTCGATGTGTCGATGGTCCGTCGACTCGCGCCTGCAGATTACAGATTGCAGAAAAATGTTGACGATGTACAGTGACGATCCGTCGACATGTCGACGGCCCGTCGACACTAACTGATGCCTGCAGAATCTCCTGAATCAGTCCGAATTGTGTCGATTTGATTCGTTCAACTTGTAACCCCGTAAATTATCAAAAATACCTGCTAGTACATTTGTACACGAGGTAAGGCACTTTCTAACTTGACTTTCTCCAACGAGCTTTCTTTTCTTGCCTCAAATGTCTTTGGAACCTTAATTAGAATCATTAAGTATCCCTTCTTACTTGTAGGGGCATCATATACACCTTAACTTGCGTTAGTCTATTCACCGCACAACAACCCAAAATTCCGAGATGTAACAGTAATACTCATTAAACCACCCTTGAACCTTTGGAATTTGTTTAGGAGGGTTAGGAGGAGTGTAGGTATGAAGTTTGGGTAGAAAATGAGAAAGAATGGTTGTCCGAATCATTTTTAAGACAATAAGTCGGACACGGCCTAAGTGGGTCCCAAAAAAAGGGTTGTCTGCGCAGTCTCGTGAAAATGCGAATATCTCTGTACTCCAATGATGCATTGACAAACGGTTTAATGAGATGGAAACTAGACTTATAGACCGCCATTTTGGTGGATGGACTATCTCGTAACTCCAAGTATATTGGGAGAAAAGATCAGTCACATTAGACCCAAAATTTCAGCAAAAATATGAACGTAACTTGCAATAACTTTTGCCGAATTTTGTTTTAGAACTTGCTTGACTTCACAACTTAACATATTATATGATTCAAATAGCTTAAAACACGACCTCCTTAACATATTAAGCACTCCTACTTTTACCCTAAAAGTACGGGTTATGACATCTTTGATTCATGTAACCTCCAACCCTCACGAAACTTCCTTAACACTTCTTTTAACCCATCATTATATTCACAAAGGTCCTTAACCTCTCCTACTTATATTGATTCACTTACGATGCATTCTAACATGAAAGCTGTCACGACCCGAGCTACGGGCCATGACGGGTATCCGGGGCTAACCACCGAACACCACTCATTCTACTACTCATCTGCTCTCACTCATAACATATGCTCATAATCATGGAAAGCCATTATCATTGGAACATATTTACTTTTATAAACATAAGCCCTTCGCCTATCAAAATAATATATATATATATATATATATATATATATATATATATATATATATATATATATATATATATATATATATATATATACATAAATATACATGAAAACTGTGAGACCATACTACCCACACTGCGTATCTACGAGCCTCTACTAGAGTGCTAGATATATGGACGGGACAGGACCCCGTCATGCCCAAAATATAAGTACACAAAATACTGTCTCAAAATAGCACCTCCGGAATAAGGGAGGGCTCCTGTAAATCTGCTGATAGCTCCTATAGATCTGCACCGTCTCCCTGTCTACCTGTGGGCATGAACACAGCGTCCAACGAAAACGGACGTCAGTACGAATATTGTACTGAGTATGTAAGGCATAATCAATAATGAAGCATCAATGAAATGAGAAGGCATCAATGACGAGCAATCTGTGACTGACTGAATCATAAAGGAAGTAATACAAGCTGGTTTACTTTCATACTCATCATCATATCATGTATGCATAAATATGTAAGCTGCCCGACCATACAGGTACGGTGTGATAATTAATAACATTAGCATTAGTATTAGTATTAGCCTGCGTCCAGGCCTCCCGCGTCCGGGGTACCATCTCATGCCGACCACTAGTGGCCGCCCCCGTGCCATATGTACACGGTGTTATTATCCTCATCCAGCCCGCCCACTACGCCCAGCGTAGTGGTGCTGCCCGGCCGTATAGGCGCGGTGTAATATCATCATATGCTCATCATAGCATCCTCATCATAATATACTTATCATAACTATCATAATGCATGCATAGAGACTCGTAGATAATCATACGTTATCGGGGTGACATAAGGTCGTGGACCCCCGATGTCATTATGGAGCCTTCATAAGCATTATGCCTCACCTTAAAGGAACTAGCATAAGGTGAGTGTATATAAGAAGAAACACCAATGGAACCATACTTAGAATCATTCACTTCGTGGGCATCATCTCTCACTTTAGGACTCTTTAGATTTAACTCATCATCATCGATTATCATACTTGTGCCTTGTCTTTCTTCTTTATCTTACACATGTGTAGCTCCTTATAGTCATAGACTCATCATCATTACTATCGTACTCATAATATATCTCTTATCTTTCTCTCGTATGGCTATTCATGAACGTGGGCTCTTAGAACGTAGGCTCTTAGTTCTTCGAAATATAGGAGATTCATAGAGAAGGAGGAAAATCATGCCTTGGAAGGAAAGAGACTAACATCATAAGATGGGTCTATCAACAATGAATAATAGCAAGGAATCGTATGAAGGTCATTGGCTTCGTAGAAACATTATATCGTGGGCTATAGCTTCTTTAGACTCAAGCTTATCGTCATCATTATCGTATTCATCATGTATCTCTTCTCTCGTATGACTATTCATGAACAAGGACCCATAGTTTTCTTTAAGATGGGGAATTCATAAAGAAGGAGGAAATTCATGCCATAAGATAAGATTCATGCCTTAGAAGGAAAGGACTAACCTCACATACCTTTGTCGTTTAACTACTCTATTGCTTGCTCGCTCTCCTTTAATGCTCACGTCTTTACCTTCAAGAGAGTTCATATCGTCATTAGCTAGGCAATTACAAGAACGTGCTTCTTAAGGCTAAAGAAAATTGGGCAGCGTTTCCTTTGTTTATACTACTTTCCGCCATATTCCATATCAACTCCCAACATTCATAATAACAATCACAATACCGCTTGCAACAATCGTCATTCATTTACATTATTCGCATTCTACAACTTCATTCCAATTCTTCATAATCATGATCAAAGTCCATCATCGCATTCTTTCACATATAATACTCATTCCATGTTCTAAATATCATTTATAACGTGTTTATAATCTCAACATATCCATTTTCATGATTCCTTTCAACTACTACTCAACATTGACACTATTCACCCATTTATGACCCATTTTTTATACTCTTCTACAATCCATGTGTTTCAACTTACTAATACTTCAAATAACATAGAAAGATCATGAAACTCACCTTAGATGATGGAGGAACAATCCTTGGATGATAATACACCTTTTTCACCAAAACCCTATTTCACTTTTTCTTGGAATTTCTTGGTTTGGATGACTTTAGTGAGTTTCCCAATCTTGATTCTTGTTGGTTTGATGAAGTTGATCATAAATTTTCCTTGAATTCGTGTGGATGAAGTGTATGGAATGTTCTAGAGGTCTTGAGAGAGATGAAGAAATGTGTGGAATGAAATAAATGAAGTGGGAACATCATTATATAATTGAACTAAGTTCAGCCCGTCGGGAGTTCCACGGACTGTTCCACGGTCCGTGGAACCAAGTGCTGTCCGTGAAACTGGTCGTGGTTCACGACCAGCCAGCCACCTTCTCTGCTGGCAGTTCCACGGACACATCCACCGTCCGTGGATCATGATGCTGTCCGTGGAACATGGCGGTGGAACTTACAGTTCCACCGAAGTTGTTCCCGTCGTTTCGTTTGATCTCCAATCCTTATGGAACCTTCTTAATACTTGTTTATCACTTTATTGGTAACCTAAGGGACTTTATAACTCTTCTCCAAAACATCCTTAAGGCATCATTAACTCAATACTCATAATTTTGCCCGACACACTAACTTATAACTCGCCTTCCTTAACAACTTTCTTTCCCTAACTCGAATGTCTTTGAAAATCTTAATTAGAATCATCAAATACCATTTTTTACTTATCCAAACCTCGTATACGTCATGCCCCTCGTTAGTCTATTCACTGTGCGCTAAGGAAAAATTTCCAAGGTGTAACATTCTTTCCCCCTTTTGGAATATTCGTCCTCGAATGTTAAGTCATCGGGGTTTTAGAAAAATTTCGCCGGAGTTTCCCCTGTAATATAGCACTACCATCCTGTCACAACAACCATAATATCATTGCCTCACAGGGGTACAATGCAATGGCAATATAAATTGGCCACACACGACCCATATGCATAAAAGGAAAGTATACATACCTTATAATATTGACGTTTCGTCTTGGCCCTCTTCCGGGGCTGAAATAAGTGCGGATATTTGGATTTCATGATTTCTTCTGCTTCCCATGTCATTTCTTCTCGGTTGTCATTTTGCCATAAGACCTCAACTGAGACCACTTCTTTATTTTGAAGCCTCCGTACCTGCCTATCTAATATGGCTATGGGCACCTCTCCATAAGTCAACTTTTCTGTTACTTGAACATCATTTGCTGGCACGATCCTAGTAGGATCTCCAACATATTTATGAAGCATCGAGACACGGAACACTGGGTGAACTGACTCCAACTCAGGAGGTAGATCTAATTCGTAAGCCACTTTGCCTACCTTGCGCACAATCTCATAAGGCCCAATGTATCAGGGACTAAGCTTCCCCTTTTTGCCAAATCTCATGACGCTCTTCGTTGGCGACACTTCTAGAATACCCAATCTTTCATTTGAAGTTCTAAGTCTCGTCGACCCTTCTTCTTGCTCAATAATGATATCAAGTCTTACATGGTTTGCAAATTTATCTCACTTGGTTTCCTTCGTAAAGTATAAATACTGGCAAGTTACATAATCGTTCTTGAGCGATTCGTGTGCATACAGACCTATACATATACATGTATCCATATCCGTATACATATTTGTACTCGTATTCGTATTTTCATTCATACTCGCATTCATCTACATGTTCACTTTCATAGCATTTCCATATCCGTAACATATTTGTACTCGTATTCGTATCATATACATATCACATATATTACATATGCTTAGCATATTCGTACTTATATTGATGTCATATACGTAGCATGCCCGACCACGAAGGTTCAGTGTCATACGTAGGCACATATACATATAAGATCATAGGCATCTTAAACATCGTTACTGTCGTCGTTCGTTACATCTATCTATCACCTCTTAGGGTCTATCGTTCAGTCTCTATACTTGTGTTCTTTTTACTCGCTTCCCCCCTTAAGGGTTTTTCTTGTACCATTTTTAAATCCGTCGCCTCACCTTCCAATCTCTAATTCTTATATCCCTTACTATACTACATCTTATTCATGCCGTTTCCCATGATTTATAGTTACGATAATTTGGGTGTGAGGGCTTAACATACTCGCCTTATAGTTTCGTAATCAAGTAATACAACCGACTCAGTAATCCGAACAATGATGTATTTCACTTAGCTCATCTGGCAGTTATGAGTCGATGTCTAGATTCGCTCCAATTAACAACTTTTGCTTCATGGGAGTGCTCAAATAGAAGTAGGTCTAGCTATCCGTACCATCCATGTAATGTCACTTACCTTTCTTCGATACCCAAAATTCACTTATAGCATCATCTTTTTCCCTTTCTTCCCATTTCAAATTATTCCTCTCCTTCCTATAATCGACTTATAGCAATCGTAAATGCGTTTTCCCTTAAACTCGCCATTTTATTTTTCTTTGTTTTCAAGGGTCCAAGTCTCCTATACCACTAACACCCCTTATTGCCTCATACTCTTTTACTCTTGTGTTGCCCTCAACATTGACTTCAAAACCAATCATAATCGTGTCGTATTTGCCATTGATGATAGCCTTACTTTATCGCTTTATCGTCGTACGGTAAACTCGTAATTCATGGCCACATTTTTCTCTCCAACTAATTCTTTTATACACTTTACTCGTTCTGTCTTAGTGGGGGATATTCGTAGGAGATGCGTCTTCCTTTTCTCAAAATAAGACTATTCCTTAAGCACGCGTACTTCGTGTATCTCCTCTTCCTTCAATACCCGTACTTATTCCATTACATTCCTTTTTATAATCAATCCTTTATTCCTCGCACATGGAATCCTATTCTTAACTTAGTACCGCTTGGTCCTTTAGAATATATATATTGTTCTCATACACTTCGTCTTCAATCACCCATCACTGGCCTTCTCCTCTCTTCACGATAATTCTGTTTACGGTTCCCGCAATTTCTTTTAGATTCCAAGGAAAATTTCGACAGGGTTTCTCTTGTAAACATAACAATCCCAAACCTACACATAGCCCAATAAAAACACGCCCCATGCCTTAATAGGACATGTATCGGGGACACACATAATATGCGCTTTCGCGCATAAGATCACTTACCATTAAAGGATATAAATAATAGAGCTTGTCTCATAAGTTGTGCCTGCACACTCGGTCTAGAATTCCAATATATATATATATATATATTCATACACATTATTATATGTCACACACCTCCAATCGACTTACCTGTAAATCACGATTCTAGCTATCACTAGGTCACTAACAATTATTGTCATCTCAAATCGTTAGGTTGGCTCAGATTTCTCATCTCAACACAATCATCACATCGGGAATAGTATAACAGCATAGGACCCAAATCAATCGGCGCATACATATCATAAGAGATTACTGGAATTATACCTGGGTCAATATCGGAGGGATACTCAAGATTCTGTCGCCCAGCTAATGCATAGGTATGATGCTGGGATCCACTTGGACTGGGCATTCCTCTTCAGTCTCTATCACCACCTAGTAACATCTGTGACCTTTGCCTTGGAGGTCGTACCGATAATGAAGAGCGCCTACCGCTCCCGTAGTCCGGACCTTATCATTGCCACGTAGCGATGGACAGTCGCACTTGAAATGGCCTGGCCGAGCACATGCATAACAAACATCCGAGCCCAAGCGGCACGGTCCCCAATGTAACTTCCTGCATTGACTACATCGTGGCACAGGTGATCTCATCTGACTCGAATTACCCTTATTCCGAGAGTTAGGAACTCTGAGACTCTGGGGCGGGCTAGAATTAGTAGATCCATCAAGCACGGGTCCAAAAAACTGTGGAGAAGCACTAGTTGTCGAGCGAACTGAGTGCCTGGAGAAGTGTTGTCTCGGAGTGCCCCTAAACTCTTGATCAAACCCTGGAGAATTAACTCTCTTTCTCCGACCCCTTTACCGTGGCCCACATCCTGCCGCTGAGCTTGGGCGGCTACTAACTGAGTCAGTAAAAGAATGGCCTACCTCATCTCTTGGCTGAGGTGTCTGGAGAAGGGTCCGGGGGGTGCGGGAGCTAAATCGGGGGCTTCCTATGATCTCTGTGGGCGGGTGTACGAGGAATCCGAGATAGGGCCTTATTTTGGGGTTCACTCTCCTCCATATCGGAAGATGGCCCCCGTTCCAGCCTTTCTGCAATCACTGCCTTGCCCTTCTGGGCTGTAGTAGCTTTTCCTTTCATCGACTTTACTGAAATCATAAACGCACCATTAGGGAGGGGAAAATCTTATAACATGGCTCTATCGCACGATCTCATAAGAAGAAAGATGGTCATTTTTCCTAAATGCCCTGTAGCCTCTTGTTTATTAGCGTGGCGCGCAACACACCATAAACAAGACTCTACTAGACATGGCTCGTAGACACTTCCTAAGACCGAACTCGGCTCTAATACCACTTCTCGTCATGACCCGAGCTACGGCCATACGGAGACGGTGTCCCGGGCTAACCACCGAACACCACTCATTCTACTACTCATCCGTCTCACTCATAACATATGCTCATAATCACGGAAAGCCATTATCATTGGAACATATTTACTTTTATAAACATAAGCCTTCGCCCGGCTATCAAAATAATATATATATATATATATATATATATATATATATATATATATATATATATATATATATATATATATATATATATATATATACATAAATATACATGAAAAAGCTCGTGAGACCATACTACCCACAATCGCATATCTACGAGCCTCTACTAGAGTGCTAGATATATGGACGGACAGACCAAAAGATCATCTGGCGTCGTTACATCCCGCATTTTTGGGCGTTCGGATAATCCAAGGTACTTGCGGGAAGATAGTAAGCGAGGTCATATCTTTTTATTTTGGTTGGCATACAAGTCGCTTATGAAAACCCCGAAGTGAGAATAATAAGAAAGGCTAGGGGTAAAAAGGTAAATTTGCAACATGACCAGTGAAGAAATTACGGGGAGAGTTTAAGGGGCGAAATTTGGAATTTTGGAAAAATTATTTTCCATGAGTTGCAAGAGAAAAAGGTTGGGCTTGGAATTAATGAATTATTTGGGCCAAGTTGGTCATCTAATTAGTGTGGGCTTAAGCCCACATAAAGGCTTAAGGAGCAAGTTTAAAAGAAGACTAAGTCTTCATAATTCTCATATCATTTTCTAGAAATTTCATGAGCCTAGAACAAGGAAAGAAGGAGAAAGAAAGACATGGCCATTCGGTACTTAGAGAGAAAAAGCCGGAAAAAAAAAAAAAAAAAAAAAGAGAGTTCTAACGTGTTCCTCCCCAGCCAAATCATTCCTTGAAGAGTCCTTAACATAGTGGAAGGTCATGCCGGCAAGGAAAACAATAACCTCGACAAGTTTCCAATTGAAGCCAAGTGAGAGAATTCAAGTAAAAAGGTAAGAATTCATCCTCTTTTGTATGTTATGGATGTTGTGCATGTTGTGGTGCATGGAAAGGGATGAAATTTATGTGAAAGGTAGTGTGTGGGTGTGTGGCCGTGACCACGAAAGGCGGGTGATGTGTGTGTGTGTGTTGTGTGTGTCGTGTTGTGTTGTGTTGTGTTTGTGTTGGTTGTTGTTGTAAAGTGTAGGAATATGGAAATTCATGAAAAACATACACATGGGGTGTGTTGGCTTTAAAAGTTATAGATTGTGGAAGGGTGTGGTGAATTAATTTTACTTAGTATCGTAGTTGTTATTATGGTAAGTTCAATGATGTAAAGAAAGGATTTAATGGTTTAATAAGTCAGGTTGGTTGTAGATTATGGAAAGAGTTGATTGAATGTTAGTATGATCTTTTGTGTCAGAGACAAGATTGCTAAACGTATATGTTATTGTTGTTTTATCCGAGATAAAAAGGTCTTGGATGAGAAGTATGTTGCTTAAGTTATTGAAGCATCTTATGAACTTGATTGACTTGCATTGAATTGAATTGCTTTGAAATGAATATGAATAGCCTATTGATTTTGTGGTCAAGATTTTGGGCATTGATGGTTGTTGATTTGGCCGAGTTTTATTCTCGGATTTGTGTTGATGAACAAGCCGAGTTGGATTCATAAAGGGTGGTATATTTACAAAGGAAGCGGCGCCGAAATTTCGGTAGCCAAGTGTTTCTTAAGATTCTAACTCTAAGAATCCTAATAAGGGTTTTGGTAAACATGACCAGTTGCAGATTTTGACGAGATTGCGACGTGAATTTGGAATAGAAAAGGAGCGGAAAGAGGTATAGCATACTTCATCCTTCTTTTCTATGGCATGTCTTAGAAATAATAAGTTGGGTACGAGCCTGGGGACAACTCTATTCTTCTTAATCCGCACCTAAAGTTTCTTCTTTTTCTTCGGCAGTTGAACTACAAAAGTGTGCAAATGTTTCAAAGACCTCCTAAACCCCTAGAACTTGCATAAAGAGGACCCGATTACCTTAAATCATTATAAATAATGCTATGACACGTAGCATATGTAAATATGTCAATGATGACCGTGATAACGATAACACTAAGAAAGAACATATGCCCATGATAAGCATGACAAAAGGGATTTTTGACGGGGTGGAATAGATCCTATAACGAT
>NW_026713270.1:0-27541 GCF_029784015.1 Lycium ferocissimum | reverse complement strand
TTTTTTTATAAGTATTTTGACATTTGCATATTGTACTTAATTTCTACATCTTGTGTTTCGACTTATGATTCCGTATTCCTGCTTTACATACTCAGTACATATTCCGTACTGACCCCCTGTCTTCTGGGCCGCGTTCATGCCCGTGTACGTACGCTCGGCTTGGTGATCCACCCGCTTAGGACACCTATTCATTTTCACGGGGATCACTCCTTTCTTCCGAGCTCATATATTTTGGTATATATTTTTCGTCGATGTATATGTATATTATTATTCGAGAATGCACGACGTCCCCCGTCCCGTCATATGATTTTGTTATTCCGTTTAGAGGCACGTGGATATACGGGGTTATGGCTATGTTCGTACAAGATATGTATACGTGATATGTTCTAGGCGGTTCACCGCCACGCACCCCCGGGCCGGCTCGCCCCGTATATATGTATATGGATATATTGGCCCCGCGTGGCCTTTTGTTGGTATTTTCTCGCGTGGGTGTGTTAATTTTGGCTAGTAAGAAAACACAGAGAGACTACGCAAATTTTATTGAATATTTGAGTTACTATTTTTGGGACTTTGGTACGTACGGGTGCCCGGTGTCGGCGCTAGTCACTGATTTACGGGGTTGGGTCGTGACACAAATGTTGCATAAAGAATGTTGTTTTTAAAAGATTCCGTATCTACGAACACCCGTAACGTTCATAGACGAGCTCGGATCGCTTCGAAACGTTCGTAGGAGATTCCATAATGAATAAGGTCTCCGACTTTCATAGATGGACTCGGATTGGTTCGATACTCGTCCGTGGGCCCCGAGACTTTCCCTTTGTGTAGTACCAACGACTTTTGAAAGGATTTAGTGTGACTATCGTCTTAACCCTCGAGCATCGATCACTTACTTCTCTATTAAGTTTGTAATGATGATTTTGCCCCTAATTTCCATAAGTTATTTCGTATGGTTTGATACGTATCTATGAGTCCTAAAGTTCTATGTGATATACCTTCGAACGACATTCGGAAAAAAAAAACTTGATTTGACTATCGTCTTGATTTTTAAATGATGATTCATTTTGAATATTCTATTGAGTCTTTGAAAGTATTTTAAACTGCATTTGGTTGCTCACGACTCTGCTCGTGCATATGGTTGCTACATCCTTCACCGAGTCCCGGGCCGGTTATGTATCGTGCGCACTATGTTATATTCCGGTGTGATGCTGTGTTACGGTTCACCGGGCTCCTCGCTAGAGGGCCGGGTTCCGTTTATAATTGGTGTTATGCTGTGTTATTATGATGTGTTATGATGTGTGACGGGGATACGGAGATATGAAACCTTCTGGTGTGATGCTGTGTTATGGCGCTAACGACGGGCGGGCGACCATAGTTCTAATAGCCTTATGCATGATTTGTATTTTTATGAGTAAGCATTCTGATATTTGAATATTGCATTTACTTTCTGTACTTCTGGTTTTGACTATGATCCTGTTTACTATATTTCATGCTTTGCATACTCAGTATATATTAAAATGACCGACCCCCTTTTCTTCGGGGGGCTACGTTTCATGCCGCGCGAGGTACGGATACTTATTTGGATGATCCACCGGCTTAGAATTCTGTTCGGTGACTTGGAGCGCTCCCTTGTTCCGGGAGCCTATACACCGATCCACTTACGTTATTGTGCATATGTATATGTTTAGTCAAGGATACGGCGGGGCCCTGTCCCGTCATATGATTCTGTTATGACTCTTAGAGGTCTGTAGACATATATGTGTGGGTTATGGGTAGTTATTGTTCAGTTATGTCCGTGTGATCTGTGTGCTGAACGTCCCCCTGTATTATGATAGCCTCACCGGCTTATGTGTGATATCATCTGTTGAAAGATGTAATTATGATTTGCGTATACATTCGTGACAGCTTCGGGGCGACGTTCTACACACACGTATATATATATGTTATTTGTATACCATGTAAGCTATTCGTATGCTACTTCTGATTAACGGGTGTGTACGGGTGCCCAACTCGGGCACTAGTCGCGGCCTACGGGGTTGGGTCGTGACAAAACCTACCTCTTGGAGATGCTGTATTACCCTTCCATTCAAGCATGGGCTCTGCCGGAAATTGAAATTGAACTACTTTCATTTGGCAATCAACATTAGCATAACATGAGGCCAACCAATCCATACCCATAATCACATCGAAATCTAACATTTCTAGCTCAACTAAATCAGCTTTAGTCTGGCGGTCGCATATCAAAAATACACAATTTTTGTACAGTTGTCTAGCTATCACGGGATCACTAACCAGAGTAGATACCTCAAAAGGTTTAATTGGCTCGGGTTTCACCCCAATACGACTAACAACATACGGAGTAATATAAGATAGGGTAGAACCTAGATCTATCAATGCATACACATCATGAGAAAATATGGATAATATACCTGTAACCACATCCGGGGAGGACTCAAGATCCTGTCGCCATTATCTTAGCCCCAGGCCATGCTATTCAATAATATTGGAAAAAAGGCAGCGTAAGGTAACAACTAGTATGGAAAGCTGGTCGCGGTTAAAGCATACATACGGGGCTGAGTGGCACCTGAAGTAGATGCTCCCCCTCTGCCTCTACCTCGACTATTTCGGAACTGGGAGTCTTCCCTACCGGGTGCACTGAAGAGGAACCAGCTGCTGATCCTGTGGGCTGAACCCTACCTCTACCATACCTCGAGGGACAATCACACATCAAGTGCCCAGCCTGTCCACAAACATAGCAAGCATCTGTGCCCTGGCGACATTTCCCCGAATGTAATTTACCGCACTTACTACATCGCGGTACTGTTGGTCTCCTCTGACTATAATTACCCCAAAACTGAGAACCTGAAGGTCTCGAACTCTGACCCTGTCCTGAAGGAAAGGAGCGATCAAATCTTCTTTCTGCAAATCATGGAGGCGCACTAGTCGCCGACTGGCCTGAGTGTCTAGAATATGCCTGCCTTGATCCCCCTCTATAATCATTACCTGCCCCACAGATTTGGCCTTTTTGCTTTGCCCTCTATGAATATCACAATCACCCTTTTGCGGATGTTGTTGTCCTTCTAAATTCTGGGCACGAGCTTGAATGCGGGAAATATCCATCCCATCTTGCAACGAAGCCGTCAAACAATCCTTAAATAAATGTGGCCCTAAGCTGGTCAAACAATCATTAAATAAATCCTTAAATTGTGGATGCACACTAGTCGCCGACTAGCCTGAGTGTCTAGAATATGCCTTCCTTAATCCCCCTCTATAATCATTACACCGCCACAGATCCGGCTTGCTTGCCTCTCTATCAATATCATGATCACCCCTTTGCGGATGTTGTTGTCCTTCTAAATTTTGGGCATGGGCTTGAATGGTCATTTTTCCTAAATGCCCTATAGCCTCCTGTTTATTAGTGTGGCGCGCGACACACCATAAATAAGACTCTACTAGACACGGCTCGTAGGCACTTCCTAGGACTGAACTGCACTGATATCACTTTTGTCATGACTCGACTAGGGGCCATGACGGGTACCTGGTGCTAATCACCGAGTACCGCTCATACCATTATCCATCATACTCATCAAGCGTTCATTCATTAATCATATACTCAAGTCATAGGAAAAACTATTTTTTTTCACTTCGAAACATAATTACCTTTATATCCATAAGCCCTTCGGCTATCAAAATAATGTACGTACAACTAGGACGACATGAGACTATACTACCCACACATGCGTATCTACGAGCCTCTACTAGAGTGCTAGACATATGGACGGGACAGGACCCCGTCATGGCCCCTAGTCGGGTCGTGACAATGGAGGCACTACTTGTACGGTGTCCATGTTGATATATATACAGATCATAAAAGCCATCAGTACATCGTTACACAGAAGGATTTGAACTTGCGTCAGAGGCGATGGTTGGAGAGGTTAAAAGATTATGGTGTGGACATTCTATATCATCCTCGGAAGGCTAATGTGGTAGCCGATGCCCTCAGTCGTAAATCTATGGAGTTACACCCCGTATCTTCGAAGAGCACCTATCAAATTTGAAACATAAGTACGTTGAGTTAGGGTTAAGTAAAACCACTTTGGAATATAAGGAGCAAGCATTATTAAGTATATTTAATGAGTGAAGGATGTATATAAGGTATACCGGAAGGTTTTAAAAGGAAATGAGTGGAAGAAACGGATTAGTACGACTTTGGAGAAAGGATGGGTCATGTTTTGTGTGAAAACTTTGGGTCCAACTTCGGGGACAAATATCTCTTAGCATATGAAGTGTTTTGAAGTAAAATAAAATTCTAAAATGAAGTTCGTTAAGTCTAGTTTCCAATGCAATAAACTACTCGTCGATAGGGCATCAGAGTAGAGAATTACGGACGTTACAAGTTCAGCTGATAGAGCAGAAATGCGTGTTACAGTACTGCTACAGTACCCGACTGCTACAGTAACCGAATTTGACCCTTATAAAAAGGGTAATAACCCTCTTTTTTCACCATATTTGCCAAGAAATTTTCAGTTGAAGAGAGAGAGAGAGGGGGAATCACAAAGTAAGCAATTTTCAAGCGACGAAATATTAATCGATGCTCGGATAAACGCATAGACGTGATTCTAGTATGGTTTTGAGGTGGATTCAAGGTGGATATTGAAGATATCGCTGTTTTAACAAAAATAAGGTATGAATCTCTTCTTATTAATATTACTTTTGGTTTATTTACGAAGATAGAGTGATGAAATGGTTGTATAATAAAGTTGTTGATTGAGAAATTGGACAAACATCGCGTGGGACGTTTTATGGAATATTTTGGAATTGATGATGATGTTGTTGATGTTGGTGCTGTTGTAGTTGTTGTTTTGTTGGTATTGTGATTTCGGGCTAGGCATATAAACGGGGAGGAGTCTTGCCCGAATTTCGACGAATTATAAATGGATTTATTTGAAGGACTAAGACAAGCGTATAACGATGAGTCTAACGATTGTGTGAATCCTTTTAAATGGAGACTTGCGAGCTCGGACGAATATGTTATAGCCCACATTTTGTACGTTTGAAAATTTCAGGCAGGGAAAGTTAAGGCTCGTCGACTTCTTTCAAAAATTATTTCGTGTGTTATGATTATAAAAATTATTTTGGCGATTCTTGGTATGGAAATACTTGAAGGTCGATAAAAAGAAATCTTAAATGGCTAATGGAAATGATGTGGAAGGTTAGGGGAAAATCGGAATATTGAGAAAAGTCGAGGGGGCAAGAATGGAAAATTCGCAAAATGGCATCTTGGTAATTTTGTGGAAAGACGAGGACAAAACGGTAATTTACGAAGCTGCAAGAAAAAATTCAAGAAAGGAGGAATGAAGAAAATTCTAGAAAAAGAAGATAATAAAGAAGAAAAAGGAAAGAAAAGTCTCGTGCCTAACACATACTTTTGATATATATATATACATGTGAGCTAGTCATCTTTTGATTAAGAGTTCCTTCAAGAAAGAAAGAAAGAAAAGAAAAAAAAGAAGGAGAATTTCCGGCCATGCTACCTAAATTCATGGTTGTGAGCAAGAAAAAAATATTTCCTTCATGCTTTCATACTAATTAAAA
Source organism: Lycium ferocissimum (assembly GCF_029784015.1). NCBI lineage: Eukaryota > Viridiplantae > Streptophyta > Magnoliopsida > Solanales > Solanaceae > Lycium > Lycium ferocissimum. Next base: position 21,949 of record NW_026713270.1, on the reverse strand, counting down.
GGTTCTCTTACGATGGAGTGATTATTGGAAGAAGAAAATTATTAGTTTTGCAAGAGAGACAAGCCTAGCCGTGGAAGAGATTGAAGAAGGTATGGTTCAATTCTATTTATATATGTTATGATTTTTGGATGTTGTAGTGTGTAAATGAATGAAGTTCATGAGGTTATGATAAAAATGTGTATGGCCGTGTGTATGTCAAATTGGATAGGGATGAAGAATTAATTTATTTTAGCATGTTGGATTGTGTTATGGATGGTTGTATGTATGATAAAATGTGTAGAAATGAATGAAACTTATGGCAATGGGGGGTCTTGGAGAGTTGGCCGAAAATGGGCTGCCTTGTGTGTCAAGATAATGAACAAATTTTATATAGCATTTTATATATATATCGTTGTATATATATATATATATATATGGCTCGTGTTGAAGTTGTAATAGTTACGGGCTGTTTTGAGAAGACACTATAATATGAATATAGTTTCTTGTTTTGATGAAAATGATATTATCAACGTATGGAATTATTGATGTAGTATGTGAATTTGGAAAAAGGCATTTGTTATGTTTCTATGGAATTTGGATAACATCGGGTGATGTTGTACATTGGATAGATTATATCGAATATTGTATGGATTACTTGAAAAGTTCTTAAACTATGTGAAAATGATTGCGGATTATAATCGAATATATGAATAATGGAATTGAATTGAATGTAAGTAGTATGTTATGGAATTGTGAGAAAAGAGATTGAGAATAATAGAATGTATTTGGGTTGGTTAATGGCATTATTTATGATAGTTTGGCCGGGTTGAATTCCCGGATTATTGTTGGTTGAAATTTCTTTGAGTATGAATTTCGGGGATGTCGTATTTACAGAGGAAATGCTGCCGAAATTTCGGTAGCTTATAAAAATGAGCGGTATGAAAGGTTAAGGCAAACATATATATATATGATCATATGATTTTTTTGAATGTAGATAAGCAAGTTGGGATAAACAAGTGTAGCTTCGGCTCGGGTATGTAAGGCTTACTTTTTTTCTTTTATGGCATGTCCTAGAGACTTAGTCAAGTTGTGACATAATGTGTATTTGGGGAAAATCATCTTGGTTTAATGTCATTTATGACGATTTATGCATATGTGATTATGTTAGTATCATTAAGTCGTGTATGTTTGATTAATGAATAAGTATAAGAATGTTATGTGACTACGGAGAGTTGTAAGTTGAACATTTTTAAGTTGGTTATCTCGGTTTCGTGCAAAAGTGGGCCCACAATTTCCCGATACCCGCCTTATGTATGGGTGGGGTGTGACAAATTGTCTGTATGGTAGCGGTATGTGTCGGTATAGCATCTAAAATGTCGTACGTACGGAAGTTATATATGGGTCGACACCTGTGTTCTCACGAAAATTCTGTAAGTTAAATGTTTCGACTTCGAGAACGATTCGGATTTGGAATGATTGATATGATATGGTTCGACCACCCTTAGATCGTGACACGATAGTGCAAGTCCGTAGGAAATGAAATTCCTTATACTAGCCTCGGATATCGGTAAGAATATTCGTTGACAAAGGATTATGTATGCATATGTTTGATACTTGGGATTACGAGAGGCTCGATGTATCTTTCTTGCGTCCGGGCCGTTATCAAAATGTTATCGTGCGCATTACTACTGCATGAATTGGTCATGCGCTCAAGCGTCCGGGCCGGTTTTATCGTGCAAAGTAGGCATTGTTCACCGCGTCCCTCATGCGGGCAGAATTATGATTATGATATTATGATTTGATGTATGGGGTGGTGGCAGGATGGCCGAGTTGAAGGAATCGCGTCCCGTACTAGAGGGCGGGTTACGTACGTGCCCCTATAAGGCGGGTTCGATATGGCTACGGCGTTCTAATTATATATATCGATATATGATTATAGCCAATGAATGTCCCTCAAGAGGAAGTGACCTGAGTATGATCTGGTTTAAAAGGCATATGAATTCCGTAATAGTAGTCGTACGTATTGATGCGCATGGGTATGTCGATCGGTTCCCTTCGGAAAATTTTGTACGTCGTATGGGTCCCCTTGGGGTTTCCCCTCGGACTTACGTACGTCCCTGCCTTTCGCCCGCCCCCGTACTTTACGTATTTTTCCTCTTAGGGTTCCGGGTACTTAAATCGTACGTACATTTACGTTTTCGTGTATCCCCGTCGTACGCCCCCGTTTGGGAAAAAATCCCTTTTCCGGTTATGTTCCGTCCTTTTTACAAAAGGTTTACGATGGTTGTTTTTTTAAGTGGGGGTCTGGTTAAAAAATGGGTTATATTTTGAGCTTGGGTTTTGTTATGATTTTGTCGGTTTTGGGTTTTTACTCGGTACATTCCATGCGGCCAATTTCTTGGGAAACGTTTCTTGCGCGGTCCCCCTAAATTGGTTGAAATTTTGAGATGATTGGTGAGCTCCAAATGAGCGGATGGCGGGTAGACGTTATGTCTTTGGATGGTATTAGAGACTTTGCGGACCGGAGTCGTGGATATGATGTGTCGATCGGCTCCACGAAGATATGTTACTTTATTGTTATGTACTAAATTTTGTATAATTCTGATTTTGTCAAATTTGTAAGCTTCATTATGTATTTTACGGTTATTCGGTATTGAGTTTTGAAAAAAAAAAAAGTTTGTGTGTGATAAAGGTAACGTTCGCTCGACCAAGGTGTCGGGTGCCCATCCGTCCCTCGGAAATTGGGGAATATGGAAATCGGGCGAGGTCGGTCGAAAGGCTGTCGTATATCGTGTGTGGGGTGAATAGTGTGAAAGCCAATTTATAAAAGAGACTACAAAATTGTTGACCTTGTGTATCGTGCGATAGAGCCCGATGAGGGAAAGATCCCTAAGCCTTTACGACGTAATATGGTAGATATGAGGTGGTATGATCTATGAGATGTTGTTGGGAATTGCTGCGGGCGGATTCGGAATAGTAAGGACGGAAAAGGGTAAAATGGTAATTTTGCAAAAAGGACGTGTTACGGACATGTTTCGGAGTATGTAAGAAGGAGATCATGCAATAAAGGTCGTACGAAAGTTTACGCAATTATGCCGGCCACTATAAGGCACCGGATTTATCTAAAGTTTCAAAGTTAAGCGTGCTCGAGGCGAGAGAAATCTCAGGATGGGTGACCACTTGGGAAGTGTGAGGAAATTTTACGAATTTGAGTATAAGAGACAAACGAAAATCCGGGGGTGGCCTAAAGGGATTGATATGTATGGAATGATTGGAAGCCACGATAGGTCGTATAGAATGCCACGGGCGAGGGGCCGAAAAAGAGAACGGGAAGTACGTTACGGTTTTGAAAATCGGATAGGCTTGAACGGTGTTGGAAATATTTTGGGTTAGTGGATACTAATGATATGTGCATATATGTATATATATATATATATATATATATGTGATGCAGTATCGATCCGAAAATGAAAGAAAAATTTATGATAAGGAATTTTGTGTTGTATCGCGGAATCGAAGAAGACCGTGGGTGCGGTATATGGAAGTGTTACAAGACCCCGGGGTCGGTTGAACATTCGAGGACGAATGTTGAAAGGGGGAGGATGTTAAACGTTTTGTACGTTTGAAAATTTCAAGGTCGCCGCGGAAAGTCAAGGGCGAGACGACTTCCAAAAATTATTTGCGTGTGTACGTCGTTATAAAAATTATGTTTGAATTACTGGTATGGAAATACTTAGAAAGGTCGAGGGAAAGAAAGCGTAAAATGGCTAATGGAAATGATGTGGAAGGTTAGAGAGGGTAAAATCGGAATATTGAGAAAAAGGGGCAAGAATGGAAAATTGAAAATGGCATCTTGGTAATTTTGTGGAAAGACGAGGACAAAACGGTAACTTTACGAAGCTCTAGAAAAATTCAAGAAAGGAGGAATGAAGAAAATTCTAGAAAAAGAAGATAATAAAGAAGAAAAAGGAAAGAAAAGTCTGAGAGGGGCATGTGCCCCTCACATGACTTTTGATATATATATATACATGTGACTAGTCATCTTTTTTTGATTAAGAGAGGGAAGAGAAAGAAAGAAAGAAAGAAAAAAAAGAAGGAGAAAGGAACGGCCATGGGACGAAAATTCAACCATGGTTGTGAAAAGAAAAAAATATTTCCTTGTGCTTTCATACTAATTAAAGGTTCTCTTCGACGTGGAGTGATTATTGGAAGAAGAAAATTATTCGTTTTGCAAGAGACAAGCCTTGTGGAAGAGATTGAAAGGAAAGGTATGGTTCAATTCTATTTTATATATGTTATGCATGATTTTTGGATGTTGTGGAGTGTGTAAATGAATGAAGTTCATGAGGTTATGATAAAAATGTGTATGGCCGTGTGTATGTCAAATTGGATAGGGATGAAGAATTAATTTATTTTAGCATGTTGGATTGTGTTATGGATGGTTGTATGTATGATAAAATGTGTAGAAATGAATGAAACTTATGGCAATGGGGGTCTTGGAGAGTTGGCGAAATGGAGAGCCTTGTGTGTCAAGATAATGAACAAATTTTATATAGCATTTTGGTTGGTTGTCGTTGTGGATTTTATGGTGAAAATGGATAGATGATGGCTCGTGTTGAAGTTGTAATAGTTACGGGCTGTTTTGAGAGCCAACATAATTTGAATATAGTTTCTTGTTTTGATGAAAATGATATTATCAACGTATGGAATTATTGATGTAGTATGTGAATTTGGAAGAAAGGAATGTACTGTTATGTTTCTATGGAATTTGGATAACATCGGGTGATGTTGTACATTGGATAGATTATATCGAATATTGTATGGATTACTTGAAAAGTTCTTAAACTATGTGAAAATGATTGCGGATTATAATCGAATATATGAATAATGGAATTGAATTGAATGTAAGTAGTATGTTATGGAATTGTGAGAAAAGAGATTGAGAATAATAGAATGTATTTGGGTTGGTTAATGGCATTATTTATGATAGTTTGGCCGGGTTGAATTCCCGGATTATTGTGAGTTGAAATTTGCTGAGTATGAATTTGGGGATGTCGTATTTACGGAGGAAATCTTTGAAATTTTGGTAGCTTATAAGTGATGGTATGAAAGGTTAAGGCAAACACGAGTCGATGAACCTAATGATCATATGGGTCCTTTTTGAATGTAGATAAGCAAGTTGGGATAAACAAGTGTAGCTAGCAAGGCGGCTCGGGTATGTAAGGCTTACTTTTTTTTTCTTTTATGGCATGTCCTAAAGTTAAGTTGTGACATAATGTGTATTTGGGAAAATCCGCTCTTGGTTTAGGGTCCATTTATGATTCGATTTATGTCATATGTGATTATGTTAGTATCATTAAGTCGTGTATGTTTGATTAATGAATAAGTATAAGAATGTTATGTGACTAAAAGAGTTACTGTAAGTATGAACATTTTAATAATGTTATCTCGGATTGGCAAATACGATTTCCCGATGCCTCGCTATGTATGTATGAAGATAGATAAGTCGGAATATGTACGTACGTATGGTATGGAATGTCCGGCGGTATAGAAGATCGTGAATGGACGACGGAAGTTGGGTATGTATCGACACCTGAAGGTTACTCGAAAATTATGGGCGTTAAATGTTTCGACTTCGAGAAAGGGGCGCCGGAATGTCCGTTACGATATGATATGGTTCGACCACCCGATGGATACGTCGACACGTTACGGCTGTCCGTGTTTCAAGCCTCGGATATCGGTAGAGAATATTCGTCGCTCGGGGCCGGATTCGATGCGTATGTTTGGCATATCGGGAAGGTATCTTTCTGCGTCCGGGCCGAAGTAGATATGAATTGCAATTACTGTACCACATATGTACGCTCCTGCGTCCGAGAAAGTATGGAAGATAACTCACCTAGCGAGCACGTTTACACCAATTATGATTATGATATTATGATTTGATTGGGGTGGTAGACCATGATTTGAATCCCGCGTCCGTACTAGAGGGGCGGGATTGTGCCGTGCCCTCGGCTGAAGGCGAGGTTCGACATATGTACGCTAAATTATATGCATATGATATATGATTCGAGCAAGAAAGGTCCCTCCAAGCTAAATTCACAAGTATGAGGGTGTTAGATGGATATGAATACGATCCCAGTAATAGGTACACTTGATCTGTACTTCGGTATGACGATGACAATTGTAATAAAAGGAACAACGATTGGTAGTTTGGACAATTTTTCGATCCGGATAATTCGAATATACCTCCTCTGCGATCCGTATGGAATTCTGTACGTCTGTTCTGTTTCTGGATTCGTCCGATATAGAAAATAGTCTGCTCATTGGACCACTAATTATATTCCGTACTTGTGTTACGACTAAGGTTCTGTCTGATCAGCCTGTATTTTTAAGTCGGGTCATGGTTCCGTCAGTTATATATTTGAGCTTCAGATTTGATTATGATTTTGTCTGCAGTTTTCTGGCTTTACATACTCAGTACATTCTCGTGCGAATAACGACTTCGAAACGTTTCATGCGAGGTACCCACAGATGAGTTGAAGATGCCCCAGTATGATTGGTGAGCTCCAATTCCTTCCGGAGCACTGCTGAGTCAGAGTATGTACGTTGTGTCTTCTGGATGGTATTAGAGACTTTGCAGACAGAGTCGTGGATATGATGTGTCAGTCTGTCAGCGGCTCCATCAGCCGATATGTTACTTTGTGTTATGTACTAAATTTTGTATAATTACAGATTTTGTCAAATTTGTAAGCTTCATTATGTATTTTACGGTTATTCAGTATTGAGTTTTGAAAAAAAAAGTTTGTGTGTGATAAAGGTCTGCGGGTTCGCTCGGCCTTAAATCGAGGTCGGGTGCCCATCACGTCCCTCGGAAATTGGGGCGTGACAGAATAAGTGTAGATAATTGGAGGCTGAACAGGTATGTTAAGGCTCGTCCCTTTCTTTCAATGGCATGATTCCTATGTTATGATTCCATAAATTTTTCCATAACCGCCTTGTATTCCAAAGCTCGAAGTTCATGACTCTTAAAGCCTCTTATGATGTTAAACGGAATATGTTCTATAATGATTGTGACGATGATGATGATTCTCTTGTTTTGAAACTCCGAAGCTATGATTTGAGCGCATTATGAGATTATTGAGCCATTCCATGGATCTCTTAACCGTACTTATTGTTGATGGTCTCACCTCACGTTAATAGTTCCTTCGAGGTAAGATATAGCGATGATAACGATTCTATTTCCAGTGCTACCTAAGTTCATGATTCTCGAGACTCCCGTGACATCGTCGATTTCATCTTACGATAGTTGATCCTTCAAGGAATTATATAGTGACAATGGTAATGCTAATGATGACGTTGATTTCATTTATGTATTTTTATGTGTATGTATGTATGTATGCATTGCACTCCCACTGATTAGTTGGGGATAACACCGAGTCCCGAAAGGGCCGGGTGAGATAACACCGAGTCCCGAAAGGGCCGGGTAAGATAATACCTAGCCTATATGACCGGGTAAGATAACACCATGTAAGATGCTATATGTATATAAATATATATATATATCCATATATATATATATATATATATATTACCGCGCCTTAACGACCGGACGAGACACTATATATGTATGGATATGTATGGAAAAATTCTTAAAACGCTAAGCGTGCATGACATTCTCCTTAAAAAGGCATTTAGAGGCACAGGTTTATCCCTTTTATATTACTTTATCTTCATACGTTCATTATATTATTTTCCATGTTCGGTATCTCTTAACATGCTACTATTGAACACTCAGTAAGACGTCCGCTTCTTGTGGACGTTGCGTTAGGGTGTAGATAGACGAGACAAGGATCTTCCATAGTAGGCTGCCTTCAGGTACTAGTTCTGATTGGTGAGCTCCATTTCTTCCTGGAGCACTGCCGAGTCTATATATATATATATATATACATGTATGATTTTTGTTCGATGTATGGGGCCCTGTCCCGACACGTATACTTCGTCATGTTCATAGAGGCTTTGCAGACAGTTCTGGTAGAGCTTAGTCATAGTGTGACGATAGTAATGTCGGCATCATGGGTCTAATGTACATATACTTATGCATGATATTATGTTCGTATTTAGCCTCTTGATCCTATTGTTTCCATTTGAGACACGAAGGATGTAAGTTATAAGTTGGTTCGCTCGGTTTCCGTAGGTCTTTGGGTGCCAATCACGCCTTACCAAGGGTGGGGTGTGACAAATTGGTATCAGAGCAGTTCTGTCCTGGGGTTGTCTGCAAGCCGTGTCTAGCAGAGTCCTATTTATGGGTGTGAAGCCGTCCACACTTATAAACAGGAGGCTGCGAGGCATTTAGGAATGATTGACCTTATTTTCTCATCTTAGATCGTGCGTTGAGCGCCAAGTCATAGGAAATGAAATTCCTTATACTAACCTTTGATTCAGCGGAAGAATGGTGTTGACAAAGGAAATGGATGGTGATATTGGGATTACAGAGGTAAGTCCTTTCTTTGAAGCTACGTTATCAAAATGTGCATCTTCTATGAGAATGAATTGGTCATAATCAAGATAAGCTGATTTTATAGTAAAGTAGGGGAATTAGTTACATGTATAATTTAATGATAAGTTAATTTGGAAGATTAACGACGAAGTTGAAGGAATAAAAGCAGGTAAGTAATGGTAAAAAGGATTATTCGGATATGGTAAGAATCTTTGCATGTATTATTGAAATGTATAGCCAATGAATGCAAGAGGAAGTGACCGGGGAAATATAAAAGGACAATTGATAAAAGTTCAAGTATAAAGTTGCGATGCATGAGGTAAGTTTCATCATCTTTGCATTTATGTTCGATATTTACTTTTGCATGTTTTTCTGGCCGCAGGTTTGGATAGTAAGAAATATAGGAAAAGTCAAAATTTTCCTAAAATTTAATGACGAGGACCAAAGATTTAAGAGATAACAAAGGTTACACGTCTATGACTGCTACAAATTGATGAAAGGGAGAGTATAGGACAAGTTGATATGAGATGATGAAGGCCAAATGAGCGGATGGCGGGTAGACGATGACGAGGAGTACACTTCACCTTATAATCCACCAGATCAGACTAGAGATCGATCGGCTACAGGAATATGATTCCTTATTGGAATTTTCTATGTATGTGCATTTGCTGTAGATTATTATTTAATAGTGGCAAGCGGAAACCCAAAGAAGTAGATAGCAGAGGTATTTATAAGTAACGCGACAAGGTGTGGTCGCTACCATTCGGGAATATGGAAATCTAGGACAGAAAGTAGTCATATATACGGATGAAAGGTGAATATTGAGAATTAAAAAAAGGCCAAAATAGTAATTGTGTAGTCGGAAGAGTGAGAGACCCTTTCTAATTCGGAGGAGATGCGTTACGGAAACGTTTTGGAACCACAAGACTTAACTTTACTTTAGATTATGTGGTGAAGGTCATGCGGTGAGGTGGATACGATTATGCCAGCATTAACGCACCAAATTTCATCAAAGTTTCGAGGTTAAGCGTGCTGGGGTGAGAGAAATACTAGGATGGGTGACCCCTCGGGAAGTGTACAAAAATTCCTATAAATTGAGATATAAGAGGCAAATGAGAAGTTAGAGCAGCCTAAGGGAGATTGAGTATGTGGAGTGGTTGGACACCTTAAGAGGTCACGTAGGCCGAGGCAGACCAGACTGGTGAAGAGAAAGAAGGTGCATTGAGCCCATTATGAGATTATTGAGCCATTCCATGGATCTCTTAACCGTACTTATTGTTGATGGTCTCACCTCATGTTAATCGTTCCTTCGAGGTAAGATATAGCGATGATAACGATTTTATTTCCAGTGCTACCTAAGTTCATGATTCTCGAGACTCCCGTGACATCGTCGATTTCATCTTACGATGGTTGATCCTTCAAGGAATGATATATTGACAATGGTAATGCTAATGATGACGTTGATTTCATTTATGTATTTTTATGCGTATGTATGTATGTATGCATTGCAATCCCACTGAATAGTTGGGGATAACACCGAGTCCCGAAAGGGCCGGGTAAGATAACACCGAGTCTCGAAAGGGCCGGGTAAGATAACATCGAGTCTTGAAAGGGCCGGGTAAGATAACACCGAGTCCCGAAAGGGCCGGGTAAGATAATACCGAGCCTACATGGCCGGGTAAGATAACACCATGTCAGATGCTATATGTATATATATATATATATATTACCGCGCCTTAATGACTGGACGAGACATTATATATGTATGGATATGTATGGAAAAATTCTTAAAATGCCTAGCGTGCACGACATTCGCCTTAAAAGGGCATTTAGAGGCACAGGTTTATCCCTTTTCTATTACTTTATCTTCATACATTCATTATATTATTTTCCATGTTCGGTATCTCTTAACATGTTACTATTCATGCCTTACATACTCAGTACATTGCTTGTATTGACGTCCCTTCTTGTGGACGCTGTGTTCATGCCCGCAGGCGTAGATAAACGAGACAAGGATCTTCCATAGTAGTCGCCTTCGGTACCGGTTCGATTGGTGAGCTCCACTTCTTCCGGAGCACCGCGAGTCTAGATATATATATATATATATATGTATGTATAATTTTTGTTCAGGGTATGTCGGGGGCCCTGTCCCGACTTGTATACTTCAGTCATGTTCATAGAGGCTTTGCGCCCACGGATCCGTGTACGCCTTAGTCATAGTGTGATGATAGTAATGTCGGCATCATGGGTCTAATGTACATATACTTATGCATGATATTATGTTCATATTTAGCCTCTTAATCCTATTGTTTCCATTTGAGACACGAAGGATGTAAGTTATAAGTTGGTTCGCTCAGTTTTCATAAGGTGTCGGGTGCCAATCACGCCTTACCAAGAGTGGGGTGTGACATATGGGTAGCTTGTCTCACGTATGTCCAGAGAGAAGAGAAATAGTCCCTGAGGTTCATCGATTAGCTAGCCTCGGGGTTCGATTGATAGATTCAAGTGATGCAGGGGTTATTGTTCAAGACACAGCGGTATCATCCTTGGTAGTTGAGATAAAGGAGCGTCAGTACGAGGATCCTGTTCTAGTTCATTGCTGAGATACAGAACCTCAGAAAGAAAAGACACCCTTTGTAATCACATGTGATAGGGTACTTAGATATCGAGGTATATTGTGTGTCCCTAGTGTTGCGGGACTCTAAGCAATGTGCAGTTATGGGAGAGGCACATTACTCCCGCTATTCTATTCATCCAGGCTCAACAAAGAGGTACCATGATCTCAGGGAAGTTTATTGGTGGGATGGTATGAAAAGACATATAGCAGAATTTGTCGCTCAGTGTCCAAATAATTAGCAATTCAAAATAGAGCACCAGAAGCCTGGAGGTCTATTGTAGGCTATGGATATTCCGACATGGAAGTGGGAGGTAATTAATATGGACTTTATTACAGGGTTACCCCGTACTCAACGGAAGTGTGATTCGATATGGGTCATAGTTGATAGGCTCATAAAGTCGGCCATCATTTTCTCGCTTGTCGAACTACTTATGCAATCGAGTATTATGCGAGGCTTTATCTTAGGGAGATTGTACGACTCCATGGTGTTCCTTCGACCATTATATCGTATAGGGACGTTCACGGCGTATCTTCTAAAAGTCTTTCCAGCAGGGATTGGGGACTCAGGTGAGTCTTAGCACCTCATTTCACCCGCAGATAGATGGACAAGCAGAGCGTACTAACAGACCCTTGAGGATATGCTTAGAGCTTGTGTGCTTGACTTTCAGGGCAGTTGGGAGGATCATTTTCCTCTTATCGAGTTCGCATAAAACAATAGTTACCATTCCAGTATTCAAATGGCTCCTTATGAGGCCTTATATGGGCGGAGGTGTAGATCGCCCATAGGATGGTTTAATGTTGGGAAAAATCAATTGCTAGGCCCAGACCTAATTCAGCAAACAGTTGATAAGGTGAAGGTAATTAGAGAGAGGTTGCTAACACCTCAGAGCCGACAGAAATCCTATGCGGATAATCGGCGACGTAAGCTAGAGTTCAAGATGGGCGACTGGGTATTCTTGAAAGCTTTGCCTATGAAGGGAGTGATAAGGTTTGGTAAGTAAGTTCAGCCCTCGATATATTGGGCCATATAAGATCATTCGTATAGTGGATCTTTGTGGCATATGAGCTGGAATTGCCTTCGGAGTTAGAGTCAGTGCATCCAGTATTTCATGTATCTATGCTTCATAAGTGTGTCGGTGAGTCTTCAAGAGTTGTGCCAGTGAATGATATCCAGGTGACAGAGAAGTTATCGTATGAAGAGGTTCCGGTGGCTATATTGGACAAGCAGGTCCATCGGTTGCGAACCAAGGATGTAGCCTCCGTTAAAGTCTTGTGGAGAAATAAGAATGTTGAGAAAATGACTTGGGAAGCGGAAGAAACGATGAAGGTTAAGTACCAGCATTTGTTCCCAGCAGTACAGGAGGTGCAGGCAGAGGCATCACTTTTCTCAGGTATTATTTCACGTCAGTTATCGTGATTGGTCGTGTGAGGCCATAGTATTGTATGTTATAGTGTGTGTCCCTGTAAAGCATTATTTTGGGTTGTTGTGTACAGGACGGATTGGTATAAGTACAGGGCAAATTATGCCAAAATTTTTATAACTCAGGATTGTTTGAACATTCGAGGACGAATGTTCCTAAGGGGGAAAGAATGTTACACCCCTCGTCTTCGTAGTGGTAGAACTTATGATTTTTTAGTTGGGTATGCCTTGGGAATAGAGACCCGAGCTTGAGTTTTTGGAGATAGAAAGTGTCCTATCCCGTGTACAATGGTACCAGTAAGAATTCCTGGTGATTTTCAGGGTTAGAAGTTGAACGAATCAAATCTACGCGACCTGAACCGAATTGGAAAAGTCTGCATACAGCAGTCAAGATCGACGGGTCGTCGAACCTGTCGATGGGCCATCGTTGTGCGGCTTCGATAGGGTTCTACCGGCATGCATTCAGCAGGCGCAGGTCGACGAGCACGTCGATGGACCGTCGACACGTCGACGGGTCGTCGACCTGCTCATCGAACCGGACCACTGAAGCATTTAATTCTCCGAGTATAAATACGTAGTCCATGACTTTATGTCTTATTTCTCTCATTCCCAGATCAAAAAACCCTAATATTTTGCTCTCCTAACATTTATGGCATAGTAGTGAAGATTTGACAAGACCCGGACCCCGTAAACCCGAGCTTGTGAAGAAGAAGGTTGTTTCTAGGGTTTCTCCAAGAATGGGAAGCTTAGGAAGTTGAAGTTAAAGAGATTCTTGGGATTCTTGACCCCTCAAGGTATGTAAACAATTTCTACCCTTGTATTTAAGTTAGTTACTAAGAGTTTTGGTGGTTCTTGTGAAGAGAAGATAACTATGAAAGTGATAAGTCAATGAAAGGTTAAATAGTGCTTTTGGGGTTATGTCAAGATATGATTGAGGGATGTGTTTAGGTATATTTTGTTATGAGAGTGTTTCCATTAATGTTATCCTTGACATTGTAGTTGAGATTGGATGGAATTAGGAGTTGAGGGTTTTTTACGTTTTTAAGGGATATGTTGTCCATAGTGGTTAAGTTCTTTTGTAATTATGATGATTAGTGAGTACGGTGAATAGCCTCATTAAGGCCTATGTTATCTTAATTGTAGACTTACGAGTTCAAGGAATAAGAGTTGGACGATTGAATATATCTCCAGGTATGTTAAGGTTATTCCTTCTTCTTTTTTTGGCATGACCCCATGATATGAACTGATAAACAAGTAAGAGAGTTTCCATATTACTCTATTCTTATAAGTAATAAGAGAAAAACAGTTTTGATGTCCCCGTACCCCGGCTAAGATCCTATGATTTCCTGTCCTAGTAGTATGAGTTCAGTAAGGCCCATGAGAGGCAAACTATCATTTTATTGTTTGAGAATCCTGTCGTTCAGTTTTACTTGTATTACGCATTCACTTCCAGTTCTCAGAGGTATGAGTGAGAGGGCACTTGACATGGGGTGGAGGTGTGACCTATGATATTACGTTGTATATGTTAAAGGCCCGTTCGACAGGGGGTGAAGGTGTGGCCTATGAGTGGTCCAGGAGTGACCTATGATGTTGGAGTATATACATGAGAAAGGCACACTTGACAGGGGGTGAAGGTGTGGCCTATGATGGAGCTAGTGAAGATTTGACAAGACCCGGACCCCGTAAACCTGAGCTTGTGAAGAAGAAGGTTGTTTCTATGGTTTCTCCTAGAATGGGAAGCTTAGGAAATTGAAGTTAAAGAGATTCTTGGGATTCTTGACCCCTCAAGGTATGTAAAAAAATTCTACCCTTGTATTTAAGTTAGTTACTAGGAGTTTTGGTGGTTCTTGTGAAGAGAAGATAGCTATGAAAGTGATAAGTTAATGAAAGGTTAAATAGTGCTTTTGGGGTTATGCCAAGAGATGATTGAGGGATGTGTTTGGGTATATTTTGTTATGAGAGTGTTTCCATTAATGTTATCCTTGATATTGTAGTTGAGATTGGATGGAATTAGGAGTTGAGGGTTTTCTACGTTTTCAAGGGATATGTTGTCCATAGTTGTTAAGCTCTTTTGTAATTATGATGATTAGTGAGTACGGTGAATAGCCTAATTAAGGCCTATGTTATCTTAATTTTAGACTTACGAGTTCAAGGAATAAGAGTTGGACGATTGAATATATCTCCAGGTATGTTAAGGTTATTCCTTCTTTTTTTTGGCATGATCCCATGATATGAACCGATAAACAAGTAAGAGAGTTTTCATATTACTCTACTCTTATAAGTACTAAGAGAAAAACAGTTTTGATGTCCCCGTAACCCGGCTAAGATCTTATGATTTCCTTTCCTAGTAGTATGAGTTCGGTAAGGCCCATGAGAGGCAAACTATCATTTTATTGTTTGAGAATCCCCGTCGTTCGGTTTACTTGTATTACGCGTTCTCTTCCGGTTCTCGGGGTATGAGTGAGAGGCGCTGACTTGAGGATGGAGGTGTGACCTATGTGTCACACCCCGACCTTACTAGGGTGTGATGGGCACCCGACCCCACAACCGGAGCCGAGCGAACCCACGGGTTCCAATTACAAATTAGCTACTTATCTACTTAGCATTATCATTATCAACACTATTAAGAACCTTTAGTAAACTTTACTAACTTAATATACATCGACGGGGAATAAACATTATACAAGAGCACACGACTAGACATTGGCCTACGAGCCTCTAAACAAAATACAGGCCGAGAAGGGGCCGGTTGCTGCCGTGCCCGCATATGTACACAAAAGTAGTACCAGGCTCGTGAACAACCGGAGCACTTCAATATACTCGAACAGCTCCTAGGAATCAAGTCCGTCCACACGCTTTGCGCGGCATGAAACGCGGCGTCCGCAAGAAGGACGTCGTACATGTAGTATGTAGGCGTGAGTAATATCACAAGATCATATAAAGGACATAAAGGAAAATACACCATAGGAAAGTAGCATAGCTCGTGTCTCTATTTATCTACTCGGAATATTATGCAAATTAACCTTACATGCGCAGTCTTTGCGTTATCGTGAAGGTGCGTGTATCACTCGACTGCCGTATAGGTGCGGTGGATTACTCTTTAAACGGACTATAGGATGAAGAAGTAATCATTATCGAGTGCCCGCTTGAAATGGGGCGGATATGCATGCTAACTAAAAATAAATAAAAGCGTAAGTATATGTAAATAAAGCGCCGTCAGGGTGTAATGGCTGCGGTGATGTGGCTGCCCGGCCATGTGTATATATAAATAAAAACATACTTTATAAAGCATGCATGAGAGCCAAGTGAAAGCTACAACTTTATCGGAGTGACGTAAGGTCGATAACCTCCGACTATATTATGGAGTAACAGGCTCACCTTGAAGGAACTAATCTCATAAGGCGAGACTATCAGGAAAAATGACATTAAGAGAAAACATGGAACAAGATCATAAGCCTTGTAAAACATTATTTTCTACTCCTTAGAGTCTTTTTAAAAAAAGTCGTGATAAACTAAGATTGAAATCAAAACTTGCTTGGGCACCTTCATTTTCATATTGAATTGCTGGCTTGAACTCTTAGTCGTGGAATCATTCTTATCATACTTGTCTTAAACATATTCTCTTCCTTTATTATCCTCGTTACTATCATCTTAGAAATATTCTCATTAAATGGTTACAACATTCTTCGTTTGATAAACGAACAATGAAGAAAATGCGGGTCAATGGGCCCACCTCGGGTCTAATGGCGCACACAATTTTCATATGATACACTTCATGGCATTACTCATGAGAACTTTAGGGTAATCGGGTCTTATTTATGCAAGTTCTAGGATATTTGGACCTTTCTTTCGGTGCTTTAGGTTCAATCTTCTTTGAATGAATAGTAACTATTTTCAATCGCGGATTTCTAGAGTAGGAAAGTGTGTGTGACATGTATATATATATATATATATACAATTTGGTCACATTTACCAAATGTCAACTTAGCGTTTAGAAGTTGAATTTCAAAGTAACCATTTTTCCGCCGGAATTTCGGCAGCACTTCCCCCGTAAATACTCCATTCCACCAAGTTCAACTTGGCCAATTTCAATCAACAACAATCCGGGAATTCAACCCGGCCAAACTAACAACACAATATCAATAACCATACTAACAATTTCCATATTCAATCCAAGTTACATTATAACAACCCAATTAATATACTACTTCCTTCAAAGCCTTCCAACTCCAATAAAAACATTATAATTCATATATCGACAATATCATACTAGTTTCATTATCTATCACGCATATAAGATCACTATATTTCCTTTACATAAAGTTCCACCACCAACTTCCAACTACTACAATTTCATGAAAATCACTAAGCTTTATTATCAACATAAAATCAACCATAATCAAAACACTAAATATTGGCTTATTTTATACAATTTCCACACGGCCATGCATGGATCATGCAACTCACGGCCACATCATATGAATATGGCTACACTTCTCCAAAATTATTCAACTTCCATTATCAACATAGCCTCCACAACAATAACCACCAAATACTAAACAAAATGATTAACACATAATTCCCACACACATACATATATCACATACACGGCCACCACCTCTATATTCATGTTCTTCATGAATTCCATTCATTTTCATACACTATAACATGCACAAGCATCCATAACCTAAAAAAAGAAGTGAATTCTTACCTTTCCTTCAACCCTTCCCTTGGCTTGAGTTGTAACTTTGTGCCAACTAGTAGGTTTCTCTCTCTAACAACTATACCACGTTAACGGGACCCTTGAATTAGTAGGAATACTATGAGAAACAAATTTTTGAGGCAAGCTTTTTGGTCTTCTTTTTCTCCCTCTTGGCCGAAACTTGCTAGTCTTTCTCCTTCAAGTTTTTCTTTCTTGAACTTTCTTGAATTATGAAGAATAATAAAGATAGACACCTTATTTAATCACATGGAATTTTAATCTCACATGGGCTTGGGCTATATAGCCATGGCAGTTGGAGTCTCTTTATTTTTGTTGAAATTTCCAAGCCCAATCAATTCATAGTTAGTTCTCATAATCCATGACAATTATTCTCCAATTTCCAAATTTGCCCTTCGTCTTCCTTTTGTACCCTTGACCTTTCTTGATGATTCCGCTTCTAAATTCTTCATAAGCCATTCATATGCTTGACAAAAATGAAGATATGGCCTTGTTTGTCGTTCTCCCGCGATTGTCTTGAATTATCCAATTGTACAAATATGGATGTAACACTATGATATTACGTTGTATATGTGAAAGGCTCGCTCGACAGGGGGTGAAGGTGTGGCCTACGAGTGGTCCAGGAGTGACCTATGATGTTGGTGTATATACATGAGAAAGGCACACTTGACAGGGGGTGAAGGTGTGGCCTATGATGTGACAATGAGGTGTGTACCTCCTATGTGTGTGTGTATATATATATATATATATATATGTCCATGTTTTCCGACATACAGATTTAGTCAGAGGCAGACAGATACTAGTTCATATAGATTCATGCAGATAGTCATTCCAACTTATGACAAGATATATACATATATACATGTTGTCTTTATGCCTTGCCCGCACTATAGACCGACTCCCCGTGGGGGGTCGCTCATGCCCCAGTGTGTAGACGAGGTGTCCAAATTTTAGTATATATATCCATTCGATATATATTTTGGTAGGCCATCCTTTTGAGATGTATATAGATGGGTACGTTGAGATGTTTCCGCCTTTATTGAGATTAGTATTGTAGCCGATGTAGCCTTGTCGGCTTATATTCTTTTGTGTACAAGATATATGATGTCTTGCACTGTTCTTCCGTATGTTATGTATATATATATTTATATATGCAGATTGTACAGAGTTGAGATGTTTCCTCTTTATGAGATTAGTTTGTGCCACTTATGGGCTATTGATGTTCAGCATGTTTTAGATTAGTATTTAGGGGTGTTTGGTGGCTAGAGGTCAGACTCTGATCACGGCTCATCGGGTTGGGTCGTGACGTTGAAAGACTTGGATTATGGAAGAACATAGAATATGGAGCTTAAATGTAGAATCGTATTCTTGAATAATAGTTGACATGAATCATGACTCTTGATGTATTATGAATAGAATCTTGTTACAAATGACATTGAGAACATGGGATAAACATTATACATGAATAAATGTTGTAGTGCACTATGACCATGATATGGATGACATGAAATGAAATTGGGAAATGTGGATAATGTAAGTGAATGGAGATTATTGCTTAGGATATTGTGAATGTATTTATAGACGTTTGGGAGTTGATATATGATATGGAGAAAGTTGTATAAACAAAGGAAATGTTTTTAATTTTCTCTAACCTTAGTTAAGCTTGCTCATGTGATCGATTATTAATATTAATATAGACCTCTCAAGGTAGAGACGTGAGCATGGAAGAGAGCGTTCAAGTTGATAGAGTAGCCAAACAAAAAGGTATGTAAGGCTAGTCCCTTCCTTCTAAGGCATGATTCTCATGAAATGAATTCCCTTTTCATTCCATGACTTTCTTACATTTCGGAAAATGTGAGTCAACGTTATATAGACCTCCTTCTGAGATAAGGAATAAGAGAGGCGTGATGAATTCGATAATGGTAATGAGGAGGCTAAGTCTAGGGATTCTAAATCCTATGATATGACGTTAATTATTATTGCTAGACCCACCTTATGATACTAGTTCCTTCAAGGTGAGGTATGATGGTCAAGATTTTTCCATAATAGAATCGGAGGTTCTCGACCTTACATCACCCCGATATGGTTATAGATTATCTTAGGACTCTAATGTATGTTTTATGATGAGTTTATAAGATGTATGCGATGAATGCACCGCGCCTAGATGGCCGGACATGTCACCGCTAATGTAGGCTGCTTATGATTCCACCTCGCCTAGATGGCCGGACATGTCACCGCTAATGCGGGCTGCTTATGATTACACCGTGCCGAGAGGGCCGGACATGACACCACTAGTGGGCGGCGTATGATGGTACTTGGATGCGGGTAAACGAGGATTATATATGTGATAGATCGATGTATGTGATATGTTTAAAATGTATTTACTCTTAAAGGCTAAGCAGGTTATGTTTTCACCTTATGTCTTATGATTTCTCTATTATGTTCATTTCATTCATGCCTTACATACTCGCATAACGCTCGTACCGACGTCCTTTTTCCTTGGACGCCGTGTTCATGCTCACAAAGAGACAATTGCGGAGGTGATCTAGACTCGTAGGAGCTATCAGCAGATTTTGAGAGCACTCCATTATTCCGGAGGTGCTACTGATTTACTATTTTATGTATATATATATATCTATATATGTTTTGGGCACGATGGGGTCATGTCCCGTCCATATGTCTACTACTCTAGTAGAGGCTCGTAGATACGTATGGGTAGTATGGCCTCACGATTCCCCATTTGTGTATGTATATTCTTTTGATAGCCAAAGGGCTTATGTATATAAAGGTAATTATGTTTCAAAGTGAAAATGGTTTCTCTACGATTAGAAGCATGAGATTAATGAATGAGCGTAGGATGAGTATGATGAATAGTAGTATAAGCGGTGCTCGGTGGTTAGTCACGTGTACCCGTCATGGCCCGTAGTCGGGTCGTGACACTTATGTCTCCGTACTCTAGTAGAGGCTCGTAGATACGTATGCGTGGGTAGTAGTTGTCTCATGGATACATCATTGTATATTTTGTATATCATTTTTGCAGTCGTGAGGGCTTATGTATATATGTATGTGTTGCCTTGGAGATTATACATATTCAAGTTGGGTATGATGATTAGCTTAATGAGTGGTGCTCGATAGTCAGCTCCGGGTACCCATCATGGCCCCTAGTCGGTTCGTGATAGCTAGCCTAGGGGTCCGCTTAATGGACTCAGCAAGGCAGAGTCGCCGTCCATAACCTGTACCGTTTCATCTTTTAGTGCGGAAGTGAAGAAGTGCAAATATGAAGACCCCAAGTTGAAGTATTATAAAGATACATTTCTTCGTAAAGAAAATCACCATTTGGGATTTCTACGATGGAGTTCTTAGATATCGAGGCAGACTATGTGTTCCTAATGTTGCAGGGCTACATCAACGCATTTTAAGCTAAGCCCATTATTCCCGTTATTCCGTTCATCTAGGAGCGACGAAGATGTACCATGATCTCAAGTCCATGTATTGGTGGGATGGACTGAAGAAGGATATAGCACAGTTTGTAGCTCAATGTCCAAATTGTCAACAAGTGAAAATTGAGCATCAAAAGCCAGGAGGATTGTTGCAAGCTATGGAAATTCCAACTTGGAAATGGGAAGTGATTAACATGGATTTCATTAAAGGCTTGTCTAATTCTCGGCGTCAGTATGACTCCATATGGGTAGTTATTGACAGCCTTACGAAGTTAGCTCATTTTCTACCTGTCAGAACTACGTACTCAACAGAAGATTATGCAAAGTTGTATCTTAAGGTTATAGTGCGACTTCATGGAGTTCCTATATCTATTATCACAGATAGAGGGGCACAATTTATAGCCAAATTTTGGAGATCTTTCCAAGAAGGGTTCGGAACGCAGGTGAAACTCAGCAACATTCCATCCATAGACTGATGGGAAAGCTGAGCGCACCATCCAAACCCTCGAAGATATGCTGCAGGCATGTGTTTTGGACTTCGGAGGTAACTGGGATAATCATTTGCCACTTATTGAATTTGGGTATGATAATAGTTATCACTCTAGCATTCAGATGATTATTATTGACAATCTCACCTTATGATTATTGTTCCTTCAAGGTGAGATACAACTACGATAATTGTTCCATAACATAATCGGAGGTCACCGACCTTATGTCACTCCAATAGAGTTGTAGCTTTGATTGGGCTCTCATGCATGCTATATGTATATGTATGATTACACCGCGCCTAGTTGGCCGGGCATGACACCACTTCAGTGGGAGGCTTATGCATAATGGTAACACCATGCCTAGTTGGCCGGGCATGACACCACTAGTGGGCGTCGTGTGATGGTTACCCCGGACGCTGGCTAATGATGATTATGTATACATGTTAATGATGTTTTATAAGTAAATGCTAGCATGGATGGTTCTCACCTTAAGAGGCTATTTGATATATAGGTTATCTCTTTATCTCATGTTTCCTTGTTCTTTATTATGTTGTTGTTCATGCTTTACATACTCAGTACACTATTCGTACAGACTGTCACGACCTGACTAGGGGGGCCATGACGGGTACCCGGAGCTGACTACCTAGCACCACTCGTTATGCTAATCATCATACCCCACCTGAACACATATACTCTTTAAAACAATATATAAATATACATAGGCCCCCACGGCTGCAAAAAACAATATACAAGAATATACAATGTAGTCATCATGGGACATCTACTAC
>NW_026713269.1:0-39615 GCF_029784015.1 Lycium ferocissimum | reverse complement strand
TTTATGATATTTCTTTTTAAAGGGCTACGTAAGCGGTGTGTTTGTATGCATTATGCTACCGATGTGTTTGGCAAGCGGCACCATAGCGGAAACGCGTATACCTTATATTACGAACTTTCGTACGATTTATGATTTTTATTTGGTTTGAAAAAAAAAAAACGAAAGGCATGTTTGTTTTCGGAAAAATTTTCATTTCGTGCGTATGTTATGTTTGTGGGCCCGGTATGGTTGTGAGTGTTACGTTAGTCGGAGGGTTAAACTCGGCCCTAGGTAAGGGGTCGGTGCCCATCATATCGGAAATTAGGATGTGACAATAGGACTTACTCACTTTCCATAGGGACGTTCCCCTTTCTATTGCGTATTCGACGTACATACATTCATATTCTTGCTCATTTACCTTTTGCATCTATTTTCGTATTCGTATTTGTAACTCCTTTCATGCTCATACTCATCATATACATAGCCCTTACATTGGCACTTACACGGTCTTAACATATCCATACTCTACAGTGATGTCATATACTTAGCATAGTGGTCCTCACATAGATGTCATATACGTAGCTTATTCGTACTCATATAGATGTCATATACATAGCTTACTATATAGCGTACCCGACCACGAAGGTTCGGTGTGTCACGTACTGGCCACACGAGGCTCGGTGCCTGGCCTACCAAGGCTCGGGGTTGTTCATGCAGCCGGCCCTACCAAGGCTCGGTGTTATTCGTACCCAAGCTGCAAGTGGTGTGCGCGCGTACGCTATATATGGATATACATATTCGTTATATTCTACTAGCCCATAAGCTCGGTGTTCACAATAGCCTCTCATAGGCACACATACATATATACATATACATATTTATCATATTCTACTCGGCCGTATAAGCTCGGGGTTCACAAATAGCCTCGCATGGGCGCACGTACATACAAGCTCATATCTATCTCTTTTAGCCCTTTTCTATCGTCATTCATTGCAACCTCTATCCTCGAGTATCACTCGTCGTATAAGGAACTTAGTACAATCACATCGTTGGAGCATCATTAGCTTAATAGTTTCTCGAGATAGGATCACTAGAGAGTATCATGAACTCATAAGAAGATGAACATTTGGCCAAAGAACTATGCCTTATGAAAAAAAGGGTTAGCCTTACATACCTTTTCGTGCAACTATTCTATCACTCGTACGATCCTCTTCAAGGCTCGTGTTCTACCTTATTGAAGTGCATACTCATATTAGATACTAGATAGCTTAGAATTCATGACCAATTCTGAGAAAATCGGACAACATCTCCTTTATTTACACGACTTGCCTCGTATTACACATCAACTCCCAAGCATCAATAACAACATTCACAATATCATCATAATAGCCTTTAGTCATCTACCTTACCCTTACTTCACAATTTACTTCAATTTTCCATATTCATAGTCATAACTCGACAATACGTTCATTCGCATACAATGTTGATTGTTCCATACTCTCAATATCATTTATAATGTGATTATATTCATAAAGCATCAAGAATCATAACTCGTTCCACACATTTACTCAAAAGTGATACTATTCACCCATTCATGACCCATTTCTTATATTCCTATAATCCGAGTGTTTCATCTTCCAAATACTTTAAACAACAAGAAAACATCATAAAACTTACCTTAGATGGCGTTGGATCGAACCTCGGGTGCAAATATCTCACTTGAGCAAAACCTACAGATTTTCCCTCACTTAGATTCTTGCTTTGGATGAACTTTAATGGGTTTCTTATACTTGATTCACTTGGTTTGATAAGTTGATCACTAATTATCTTGAAACTTGTGGGAGAAATGTGGAGAGATGTTTTAGAGAGAAGGGGAGAAATGGAAATGAAATGGAATAAAACTTGGATCCCTCATTAAATACACAATTCTGACCCGACCAGAATATACGGACCAACATACGGTCCGTTTAATTTTCACGGACCGTATCTCCGGACCGTATGTTTGGTCGATTGAGGCATGCCATTACGGGGCTGGACATACGGTCCGTGTATTTATACGGCCGGTATGTCAGCCGTATAATGCCCGGTGGTTCCGATCTTGTTTTCGTCCACTCGTTTGATCTCTCGAATCCTTACGGAACCTTCTTGGCACTTGTCTAACACCTCAATACCAATCTAAGGGATGTTATAACTCTTCTTCATAATCTCTTTAAGTCACCATTAACTCGTTACTCATAGATTCCTTCCGATACTTATCGTAAGCTTTGCCTTCTCTTGGCAATCTTTCTCGTCTACCATCGAATGCCTTTGAAATCTAACTTAAGGTCATCAAAGCTACTTCTTACTTATCGAGACACCATATACTTCATGCTCTTCATTAGCCTATTCTTTGACCGTGCATCAACGGAAAATTTTTCCGAGGTGTAACATTCTTCCTCCCTTAAGAACATTCGTCCTCGAATGTTAAGCACTCGGGATTCTACAAAAATTTCGCTAGAGTTTCCCCCTATAATATGGCAATACCATCCTGTCACAACAACCCATAATATCGGTGCCTCACGGGGCACAACATAATAACAATATAATTTGGCCACACACGACCCGAATACACAAAAGGAAAGCATACATACCTTATGATTTCGACGTCTCATCTTGGCCCTCTTCTAGGGGCTGAAATAGGTGCGGATATTTGGATTTCATGCTTTCTTCTGCTTCCCATGTCATTTCTTCTCGATTATTATTTCTCCACAAAACTTTAACTAAGGCAACTTCTTTGTTTCTAAGCCTCCGTACTTGCCTATCTAATATGGCAATGGGTTTTTCATCATAAGCTAACTTTTCTGTTACTTGAACATCATCTAATGGGACGATCCTATTAGGATCTCCAATACATTTACGTAGCATCAAGACATGGAAAACTAGATGGACTGACTCCAAATCAGGAGGTAAATCTAATTCATAAGCTACTTTGCCCATTTTACGCACAACTTCATAAGTGCCCAACATACGGGACTAAGCTTCCCCTTTTTGCCAAATCTCACAACGCCTTTCATTGGCGACACTTTCAAGAATACCCAATCTTTGACTTGGAAATCTAGGTTCCTCCGACGATTATCCACATTGGACTTTTGACGACTTTGAGGCTCGCTAACAACTTCTTGTATAAGCTTGACTTTCTCTCCTGGCTTGTTGGACCAATTAAAGCCTATCAGTTTAGCCTCCCCTGTTTCAAACCACCCAATTGGGGATCTACACTTTCGCCCATATAAGGCTTCATACGGTGCCATTTGAATGCTAGAATGATAGCTATTATTGTAAGCAAATTCAATGAGTGGCAAATGATCATCCCAACTTCCTCCAAAATCTATCATACATGCTCGTAACATATCCTCAAGAGTACGAATGGTACGTTCGGCTTGTCCATCGATGGGTGAAATGCCGTGCTAAGGCTCACATGAGTCCCCAAGCCCTCTTGGAAGGACTTCCAGAAATTAGCCGTAAACTGAGTGCCTCTATCGGAGATAATAGATACTGGAACACCATGAAGTCGCACTATCTCTTTAACATAGAGCTTTGCATAATCCTCTGCTACATACGTCGTTCTGACTGGCAAGAAATGAGCTGACTTGGTGAGTCTATCCACAATCACCCATATGGAATCATACTTACGTCAAGAATGGGGTAAACCTATAATGAAGTCCATGTTAATCACTTCCTTCCAAGTTGGGATTTCTATAGCTTGCAACAATCCGTCGGCTTTTTGTTATAGCCGTATTTCATACGTTCGGATATTGCGAGATAGTGGTGAGAAGTTAAGGACAAGGCTGGTTCCAAAAATTATTTTAATGTACAAGTTGGTTTTGAAAATTATTTATGACTATTATTAGTATGGAAATATTGTGAAAGGTTAAGGGCAAAGAGAGAAAGTCGCAAAAGGGGTCGCGGAAATAATGTGGTAGGCTAGGGGTAAAATGGTAATATTAAGAAAAGTCGAGGGGCAAAACGGAAATTTTACAGAAAAGTTCATGAAAGTTCCAAAGGGGCCATGTTGGCCATGTGAAGAAAAAAAAAAGGGGCATGGATGACAAATAAGTCATCTTATTTGATAGATTTTCTAGAAATTTCAAGAAAGGAAAGAAAGGGATCATGTAGCTATAATTTTATGTGGAAGGACCTATTTATAAATATGGGAAAAATTTGGTGGAAGACTTGTATATATTTATGTAGAAAGTCATCAAATTTTCATAATTTCTCTAGAATTTTCAAGAGAAAGCAAGAACAAGAGAGAGAGGAGCAAACTCCCTAGGCCATTCGGCCATATAGAAAATTTCCAAGAAAATTTGCAAAAATTTTTCAAAAATCATTTCCTACCAAGTAAAGGGTGCTTAACAAGGTGGAGGGTTCATTAGAGCAAGAAAAGTACAAGTTCATGCAAGTTGGAAATTCAAGCAAGTTGAAGAACTAAGGAAAAAGGTAAGAATTCACTTTCTTTTTATGCTATGGATGGTTTGTGTGTTGTAGCATGTTAAAAATGGATGCAACTCATGGAAGGGGAAAATTTTGGTTGTGGCCGTGAGGTGTAGTATAAACATGTGTGTGTGGAAATTATGTTTTACTTATTTTATCTAGTGCTTGGTTGTTATTGTTGTGGATACTATGTTGATAATGAAAGTTGAATGAATTTGGAGAGGTTGTAGTGTGTGTGTGCATGTTGGTGTTGGCCGTGTGGTGGTGGTGAAATATGGAAGAAAATGAGTCAATTTTATTTAGTGTTTTGCTTGTCGTTATGTTGTGGACTCTATGTTGTTAATGAATGTCTAGGAACCTTAATGAAGTTGTAGTAATGGAGACTTGTTTTAGAAGTTATATGAATGGAATGTAATGTTCTTGTATGCATGAAAGACAATATGATTAGTATGGTGTTGTTGGAATGTAGATTATGAGGTTGTTATTATTTTCATTGAAGTTGGAAAGTTTTTGGAAGAAGTAGTAAATTGATTGAGTATGGAATTGTTAGTATTGTTGTTGGAATTGTGGTTAATAGTTTGGCCGGGTTTGAATTCCCGGATTGTGATTGATGAGAAATTTGGCTATATGGAATGTTGAGGATGGTATATTTACAAAGGAAGTCTTTGCCGAAATTTCGGTGGCCAGCCAAGTTTCCTTAAGATTCTAACTCTAAGAATCCTAATAAGAGTTTTGGTAAACATGACCAATTTGCGATTTTGACGAGATTGCGACGTGAATTTGGGATAGCAAAAAGGAGTGGAACGAGGTATGTAAGGCTTCCCCTTCCTTTCTTGGCATGTCTTAGACGTATAGGCTTGATTTCGCGCCTCGGGGACTTTCCCGAACTCTAGAAATCCGCGATTGAAAATAGTTACTATTCATTCGGTAAAGATTGAACCAAAAGTGCCTGAATTGTGAAAGAAATGTCTACATATCCTAGAACTTGCAAGGATGAGACCCGATTACCCTAAGATCTTCATAAGTAACGTCATGACACGTATTATATGTAAGTTGTGTACGCCACCTCATTTGACTCGAGGTGGGCCCACGGTTCCCGGATTTTCTTTAGTGCCTTGATTATTAAACGATAAGTGTTGTAACTACTTTAATGAGAATACTTCTACGACGATAATGATAACGAGAATCGGAGCGCTATATACGCGATAAATAACATGATATAAGTATATGTATATGATAGCGAGAATCGGAGCGCTATAGACAATGGTAAATATATATATGATATAAGTATATATTTGTGACAAAAAGAATCGAGCGCTATAGACGATCGATATATATATACGATATGAGCATATGTATATAATGAAAGAGCCGGGGCGCTATAGACGCCGATATTTATACATGGAATTTTCATATATTTACGGGAAAATGGAGATAATGGCGAGAGCGTTATATACGCATATCCACGATCGATTGGCATTACATGACTTGATATCGTCCGGACGCGGGATGCCGGACGCGGGATGTGCATATTTATGGTTAAATGGATCGGTACACGACGCCTCGGCAATATAATATATTCTATTTTTATGTATATATGTATATATATATATATGAGTAAGGAAAGCTAAGAAAGCACGGCGTACGCGAGGGCACTTATATATACGGGTTATGTTTCTATCCCGGGACTTGTGTTGTAATTCTTTTATGTTGTTATACATGATTTATGTTCTTCGCATATTACTATCCATGCCTTACATACTCGGTACACTATTCGTGCGACGTCCCTTCTTGTGGACGCACGTTTCATGCGCGCGAGTCGGCGACAGGCGGATTTGATCTTTAGGAGCTCTACCGGCCGTACGTGACGGCGCTCCGGTTGTTCGGAGCCTCGCTTCCGTGGTACTCTTTTGTGTATATTTTCGGGCACGACGGTACTCGGCCACTTTCTATGTATAAGTGTACTATGTCTAGAGGCTCGTGACGGATATGTACGATCGATTATGTACGATTAAATATGTGGTATTTTGGCATCTTAATCTTGTTGTATGAAACGATAGCGAAGCTAACTAGTCTATGTTTATAATGACGCCGCTAATGTTAATGTTCGAGTTCAAAAAAAAAAAAAAAAATACGGCACTTGTTCATACGACTTGCTAAGAGGTACGGGGTAAAATGACGGTAAGGGGTGCTCGGTACCGTATCGGGTACTCGTCACGGCCCAGACGGGTCGTGACGAAGTGGTATCGAAAGCGATTCGGTCCTAGGGGTTTGTCTACGAGCCGTGTCCGGTAGAGTCTTGTTTATGGGTGTGTAGCGCGCGCACACTTATAAACGGGAGGCTACGAGGCATTTAGGAAGTATGACCTTCTTTGTATTCTAAGATCGTGCGATAGAGCTATGCTACCGAGTTCCCGTATTCCTTTCTATTCTATGTTATGGTTTCGGTAATGCCGGCCGAAGAAGAAAGCGAGGGCGGCCCGGGGGCGAGACCGGCTAGAAGGAGAGTTGAACGGGAGCTAGAAGAAGGGGAATCTCATAATGAAGCTCCCCGCGGCGGGCGGGGAAGAGTTCCGACCCGGCCCCGGCCCTCGGGTCCCACGCCGCGGCTCGGGCCGGCGGTGGCGGAGGCCATCTAGTTCTTGACCCGGCTAGTTGCCGCACGGGTTCGGCGGCAAGATACGGACCGGGAGATAAGACGGTAGCGCGAGGGCCCGTGACTTTATCGCTCTAAAACCTCCGGAGTTTTATGGGTCAAAACCGAGAGGAAGACCCCAAAATTTCATAGATGAGACGGCGAGGACTGCGAGGATTATACATGCTTCAGACACGGAGTCAGTGGAATTGGCATCGTACAGATTGCGGGATGTAGCGGTTTTGTGGTATAATAGCTGTATAATTTCGAGGAGAGTTTACGGAGGCATTTTTGCGACATTTCTTACCACCGGAGGTTCGACGAGCTCGGGCTGACATGTTCCTAAATCTTAAACAGGGAAATATGAGCGTTCGAGAATACGATCTTCGATTTAACTCGTTAGCGGGTATGCCCCGGCCATGATAGCCGATATGGGGGACCATGTACACCGATTTGTGAGTGGGTTGGGGCCACGTATAATTAAGGAATGTCGACGACTTCACTCCCAGGATGGAATGACTATTGCCCGTATCCAGGCTCATGCTCAAAACCTGGAGGAACAATACCAGCTACGGGGAGGAGAGCGCTATCCAGATAGGGGCTCCAGAAAAAGGGGCAGATTTTCCAGGGCTAGAAGCGAGTATAGAGGGGAACAGGCGCAGGAGCAATCTAGGTATTCAGGTCAATCAGCGGCCAGTGCACCCCCTCAGTTTGCTAATAGAGCTTCAGAGTCCCAGAATAGAGCTGATTCTAGCAGAATGATGCCACCCCCGCCACGGTGCGCGCGATGTGGTAGGCCACACTCTGGAGAGTGTCGCGCAGGTACAGGGGTTGTTATACTTGTGGGCGGGTTGGCCATCGGATGCGTGATTGCCCGGCGAGGTACGAGGAGACCAAGCCCGGCCCGCCGGGTCCGCGGTTGGTTCGTCGTCGGCCGTACGCCATCCGGACGGACTTCCCAAGCTCCGGCGGGACGCGGCCGAGGTAGAGGAGGGACACCCTAATTCGGCGGCCCTCCGCACCGCCTATATGCATTGACGGGCGACGGGACCACGAGCCTTCCGCAGACGCGGCCACAGGTACTTTTTCGGCACCTTCTATGATATGCGTGTTAGTTGATTCGGATTTTATCTTATCCTACGCTGTCTTGTAATGCTGACCATATTAAGAATTCGGAAATTAGGATGAAGAGTAACCATACGTACAGGTAACAGTGAATACTAGAGACTGCGGAGGGTAGAACTGTAAATAAAGGAAAAGATGTGTTACGTGGGCGTTTCGAAAACTGCTAAGACCCCAACTCGTCCCATATTATGTGACATAAGTAGTGCGAGGGAGCGACGGCGAAAGTACTAACGCTAAGACGCTGAAATGCATTAAAGTTTCAAGGTTAAGCGTGCTAGGGTGAGAGTAATTTCACGATGGGTGACCCTCTGGGAAATATGCTGAAAATTCCATAAATGTGGGAACAAGAGACGAATGTAAAATTAGGTAGCCCAGTGTAAACTACAGTGTGTGGAGTGGTTAGGAATCCTATAAGGTCATGTAGGCGGAGACGGACTAGACTAACAGAAGGGGCGGACATGTTGGACCAAAAATGGACTATGACGATTCAAGGACCAACAAGAGGGACTTGTTAACGCAGGGCCAGCGTTCGGAGTTAAATCAATTGGCCTATGACTTGAAGGCAACCTAAGCTCCGACTGGATATGTTAAACGATATACTAGATGTCTACAAGGGAGACCTCCCCGAAGTATAATGATGCGTTATGAGGTCGATTTAACATTCGAGGACGAATGTTCTAAAGGGGAGGATGTTATATCCCGCATTTCATACGTTCGGATATTGCGAGATAGTGGTGAGAAGTTAAGGACAAGCAAGGGTTCCACAAATTTTTTTGTACAAGTTGGTTTTGAAAATTATTTATGACTATTATTAGTATGGAAATATTAATGAAAGGTTAAGGGCATAAGAGAAGTCGCAAAAGGGGTCGCGGAAATAATGTGGTAGGCTAGGGGTAAAATGGTAATATTAAGAAAAGTCGAGGGGCAAAACGGGAATTTTACAGAAAAGTTCATGAAAGTTCCAAAGGGGCCATGTTGGCCATGTGAAGAAAAAAGGGGCATGGATGACAAATAAGTCATCTTATTTGATAGATTTTCTAGAAATTTCAAGAAAGGAAAATTCTAAGGGATCATGTAGCTATAATTTTATGTGGAAGGACCTATTTATAAATATGGGAAAAATTTGGTGGAAGACTTGTATATATTTATGTAGAAAGTCATCAAATTTTCATAATTTCTCTAGAATTTTCAAGAGAAAGCAAGAACAAGAGAGAGAGGAGCAAACTCCCTAGGCCATTCGGCCATAGAGAAAATTTCCAAGAAAATTTGCAAAAAATTTTCAAAAATCATTTCCTACCAAGTAAAGGGTGCTTAACAAGGTGGAGGGTTCATTAGAGCAAGAAAAGTACAAGTTCATGCAAGTTGGAAATTCAAGCAAGTTGAAGAACTAAGGAAAAGGTAAGAATTCACTTTCTTTTTATGCTATGGATGGTTTGTGTGTTGTAGCATGTTAAAAATGGATGCAACTCATGGAAGGGAAAATTTTGGTTGTGGCCGTGAGGTGTGTATAAACATGTGTGTGTGGAAATTATGTTTTACTTATTTTATCTAGTGCTTGGTTGTTATTGTTGTGGATACTATGTTGATAATGAAAGTTGAATGAATTTGGAGAGGTGTGTAGTGTGCATGTTGGTGTTGGCCGTGTGGTGGTGGTGAAATATGGAAGAAAATGAGTCAATTTTATTTAGTGTTTTGCTTGTCGTTATGTTGTGGACTCTATGTTGTTAATGAATGTCTAGGAACCTTAATGAAGTTGTAGTAATGGAGACTTGTTTTAGAAGTTATATGAATGGAGTGTAATGTTCTTGTATGCATGAAAGACAATATGATTAGTATGGTGTTGTTGGAATGTAGATTATGAGGTTGTTATTATTTTCATTGAAGTTGGAAAGTTTTTTGGAAGAAGTAGTAAATTGATTGAGTATGGAATTGTTAGTATTGTTGTTGGAATTGTGGTTAATAGTTTGGCCGGGTTTGAATTCCGGATTGTGATTGATGAGAAATTTGGCTATATGGAATGTTGAGGATGGTATATTTACGGAGGAAGTCTTTGCGAAATTTCGGTGGCCAAGCGTTTCCTTAAGATTCTAACTCTAAGAATCCTAATAAGAGTTTTGGTAAACATGACCAATTTGCGAGATTTTGACGAGATTGCGACGTGAATTTGGGATAGCAAAAGGAGTGGAACGAGGTATGTAAGGCTTCCCCTTCCTTTCTTGGCATGTCTTAGACGTATAGGCTTGATTTCGCGCCTCGGGGACTTTCCTAACTCTAGAAATCCGCGATTGAAAATAGTTACTATTCATTCAGTAAGATTGAACCAAAAGTGCCTGAATTGTGAAAGAAATGTCTACATATCCTAGAACTTGCAAGGATGAGACCCGATTACCCTAAGATCTTCATAAGTAACGTCATGACACGTATTATATGTAAGTTGTGTACGCCACCTCATTTGACTCGAGGTGGGCCCACGGTTCCCGGATTTTTTTTAGTGCCTTGATTATTAAACGATAAGTGTTGTAACTACTTTAATGAGAATACTTCTACGACGATAATGATAACGAGAATCGAGAGCGCTATATACGCGGCGATAAATGAACATGATATAAGTATATGTATATGATAGCAGAATCAGAGCGCTATAGACGTTGGTAAATATATATATGATATAAGTATGTA
Source organism: Lycium ferocissimum (assembly GCF_029784015.1). Lineage (NCBI taxonomy): Eukaryota > Viridiplantae > Streptophyta > Magnoliopsida > Solanales > Solanaceae > Lycium > Lycium ferocissimum. The sequence continues at coordinate 28,730 of NW_026713269.1, read as the reverse complement.
TGTGACAAAAAGAATCGAGCGCTATAGACGGCGATATATATATATATATATATCGATATGAGCATATGTATATAATGAAAGAGCCGGGCGCTATAGACCCCGATATTTATACATGGAATTTTCATATATTTACGGGGAAAATGGAGATAATGGCGAGCGTTATATACGCATATCCACGATCGGTTGGCATTACATGACTTGATATCGTCCGGACGCGGGATGCCGGACGCGGGATGTGCATATTTATGGTTAAATGGATCGGTGGCAGCGCCTCGGCAATATAATAGATTCTATTTTTATGTATATATGTATATATATATATATGAGTAAGGAAAGCTAAGAAAGCACGAGCGTCGGCCCAAGGCACTTATATGTACGGGTTATGTTTCTATCCCGGGACATGTCTTGTAATTCTTTATCTTGTTATACATGATTTATGTTCTTCGCATATTACTATCCATGCCTTACATACTCGGTACACTATTCGTACGACGTCCCTTGTGGACGGCTGCGTTTCATGCCGCGCGAGTCGGCGGACAGGGCGGATTTGATCCTTAGGAGCTCTACCGGCCGTACGTGACAGCGCTCCGGTTGTTCGGAGCCTCGCTTCCGTGGTACTCTTTTGTGTATATTTTCGGGCACGGATAAGCTCGGCCCTTTCTATGTATAAGTGTACTATGTCTAGAGGCTCGTAGACGGATATGTACGATCGATTATGTACGGTTAAATATGTGGTATCTTGGCATCTTAATGCTATTGTATGAAGCGATAGCGAAGCTAACTAGTCTATGTTTATAATGACGCCGCTAATGTTAATGTTCAGTTCAAAAAAAAAATACGGCACTGTTCACACGACTTGCTAAGAGGTACAGGTAAAATGACAGGTAAGGGGTGCTCGGTACCAGTATCGGGTACTCGTCACGGCCCCTAGACGGGTCGTGACACTTTTGGTGCTCTATTTTCACTTGTTGACAACTAGGACATTGAGCTACAAATTCTGCTATATCTTTCTTCATCCCATTCCACCAATACATGAATTTAAGATCATTATACATTTTCGTTGCTCCGAGGTGGATAGAATAACGAGAACAATGAGCTTCTCTCAATATTTGGTGGCGTAAACCTGCCACATTAGGAACACATAATCTGCCTCGACATCGGAGAACTCCGTCTCATGTAATCTCAAATGATGACTCCTCTTTCTGAGGGAGTGTATCTCTGTACTGCACTAGCATGGGATCTTCGTATTGTCGCTCTTTCAACCACTTCGCTACTAGCGACGAAACTGCTGGAATCGAATGGTAGTTCCCCCGCTGCACGAGTCCACTACTCGGACTCCTAGGCTAGCTAGCTGCTAGAGTTCACGAGTCATTTCTCGTTTCTCTGATTGTACATCACATAAACTTCCCATAGATCTGCGGCTAAGAGCGTCAGCCACAACATTTGCCTTTCCGGGGTGATATAGGATATCAACATCATAATCTTTTAACAATTCTAACCATCGTCGTTGCCGCAAATTCAACTCTTTTTGGCTTGAAGATATCTTGAAGCCTCTTGTGATACGTATAAATGTCTACATGAACACCATATAAATAATGTCTCCATATCTTTAATGCATGAATCACTGCGGCTAATTCAAGATCATGGGTTGAATAATTCTTTTCATGTTTCCATAACTGCCTTGAAGCATATGCAATCACCTTGCCATGTTGCATCAACACACAGCCTAACCCAATGCCTGAAGCATCACAATAAACAACATAACCTTCCAATCCTTCTGGAAGTGTTAAAACTGGTGCAGAAGTCAATCTATCTTTCAGCTCCCGAAAACTACGCTCACAAGCATCCATCCATTGGAACTTTGCTGATTTCTGAGTCAGCTTTGTAAGTGGTGCAGAAATAGAAGAAAAACCTTCAACAAATCTTCTGTAATAACCTGCTAAGCCCAGAAAGCTACGTACCTCCGTAGGAGTTGTAGGCCTTGGCCAAGTCTTTACGGCCTCTATCTTTTGGCTATCTACCCGAATTCCCTCGGCTGAAACAATGTGCCCAAGAAATGTCACTGAGTTCAACCAGAACTCGCACTTAGAAAATTTTGCGAACAACTCTCGAGTCTGAAGGATTCTGAGGACAGTACGCAAATGATCTGCATGTTCTGCCTTGGATCTAAAATATACCAAAATGTCATCGATGAACACAATTACGAACAAATCTAGGAAGTGCCTGAACACATCATTCATTAAATCCATGAACACTGCCGGGGCATTAGTTAGCCCAAATGACATTACCCGGAACTCAAAATGGCCATATCTTGTTCTGAAAGCTGTCTTAGGGATATCTTTCTCCCTAACTCTTACTTGATGATACCCGAATCTCAAATCTATCTTGGAAAACCATCTGGCACGTTGTAATTGATCAAACAAGTCATCGATCCTTGGAAGAGGATATTTATTCTTGATTGTCACTTTGTTCAATTGCCGATAATCAATGCACATTCTCAATGAGCCATCTTTCCTTCGGACAAACAGTACGGGTGCTCCCCACGGGGATAATGTTATACCCCGCATTTGGCACATTTGAATATCTCGAGCTAATGACGGGAAGTTAAGGACGAAGTTATATTTTCCGGTTTCGTTTGGATGCGCAAGTCGCTTATAACATTAGTGGCATGGATTATTAAGGGCAAATTTGGGAATTTGAAATTATTATGCATGACTTGTGGAAAAAAAAAAATTCAAGGTGGGCTATGGCCCACATGGATGCAAAGTGCATGTGATTAAAAGGTGACTAAGTATGGAATTTATCTTCCATTATTTAAGAAAATTCAAGAAGCTTGGAGGGAAAGAAAAAGAAAAATCTAGAAAAATTTGGAAAGAAAAGAGAAGGGGTGGCCGGCCATGTGCATGGCCATGTGCCCCCTTTATGCACATATATATATATATAATAAGTGGTGCAAAAAAAATAAGTCATGAACCATCACTTTCAATTCTAGAAAAATCAAGAGAAATAAAAGAAAAGAAAAGAAGGAGAAAAACCGGCCATGAAGGAAGGAAATTTGGCCGGCGGACCGACCCCATGGAGATGATCAAAAATTATTTTTCCCTTCATGTCTTCCTACTAATTAGAAGGTCCTTGTTAACATGAGCTAGCTGTTGGAGCAAGCAAGGCGTCCGTTTGCATGATTCATTGACCTAGCCGAGTGGTGGAAGAAGTGAAGGAGCAAGGTATGGTTCAATCTTAATTTATATACGTTATGCATGGTTTGTGGATGTGGTAGAGTGCGGAAATGAATGAAACTTATGAAGTTATGCATGTGTTAAGTGTGGCCGTGTATAGGTAGTAGAATATGGAAGTGATGAACTAATTTTATTTAGTGTTGATTGATGTTGTTATGAACGTTTTGAGCATGTTGTAGTGTATTGAAATGAATGATTCATTGAATTATGGATATGGTGTTGTGGCCGTGTGTGTTGTGGTGGCCGTGTGTGGTGTGTTGTAGTGAAAGACTAATTTACTTGGTATGTTTAAAATGTTGTGTTGTGGATTCTATGTAATGAAAATGAACGTTAATGATGCATGTTGGGATTGGAAATGTTATGGGCTGATTTGGAGCCTAATTTGATTTCAATATGGCTTCTTGTTTAATGAGAAATGATGTTGTTAGCATATGGAATTGTTGATACGATTTATGAATTTGAAAGTAGAAAATGTGTTGTGAATGTTTCTAGTTGAATTGGAAGGTGTTGGCAAAGTAGTATGTTGATGGAATCGTTTTGGATGTTATGTGAATTGAGTTAAATTGAATTGAATATTATGAGTGTTGCTAGAATAATTGTTGGAATTGTTGTTGATAGTTTGGCCGGGTTAAATTCCCGGGTTGTCGTTGTTGATAATTGGCCAAGTTGAACTTGGTGGGATGGAGTATTTACGGGTGCTTTTGCCGAAATTTCGGCGAAGTGTTACCTTAAGATTCAACTTCTAAATACTCTAATTGACGTTTGGTAAATGTGACCAAAATGTAGATTCCGGCGAACTTGGGACTTGAATTTGGAGTAGCAGAAGGAGCGGAAAAGGTATGTAAGACTTCACTTTCCTTTCTTGGCATGTCCTAGATGTAATAGGGTTGGATACGGGCCTTGGGGACCATTCCTTTTCTCGAAATCTCAGATTGAAGATAGTTACTATTCATTCAGTAGAATTGAAATAGAAATGGTGCAAAAGGTGATAAAAACCTCCTAGACCTCCAGAACTTGCATAAATAAGACCCGACTACCCTAAAACTCTCCAAGTAATGTCATGAAACGTATTACACGTCAGCGCAACTGTACGCCGCCTCATTTGACCCGAGGTGGGCCCATTGTTTCCCGGATTTTCCTTATTGTTCCGCTTGATTTACTTTGAAGCTGAATCCAAAAAGAAACCTTGATCCTTATTCGGTTATCAACTGACAAGTACTATACCTATCCCAATGAGAATACTTCTAAGGCAATGATGATAACGATGATGTAGAAAAGAGAATATGCTTACGATAAGTACGACCAAAATGATTCCATGACCAAGATTTCTAAGCAAAGGATTCAATGTGAATACGAAGGTGACAAACTAGTTTTTGATCCTTATCTCTATTTCTTAGCTATGACACTATGTTCTACGGATTTCAAGGTCTATGAATTGACGTCTATGATGCCCATGATATCATACTATGTTTTCTCCTAGTACTATTCCTTGTTGGTAGTCTCGCCTTAAAATACTCGTCCCTTCAAGGTGAGACAAAGCGATCCCGTTAGTCCATAATGAAATCGGAGGTCACCGACCTTACGTCACTCCGATAGACACATGACCTTCCTTGGGCTCCCATGCATGCTGTTTATATGATAATGTATATAATACTTGATATTGATGAATGTTTATGATACATAATATTGTTGAATGTATATGTGGGGAATGGGGAGGGCAACTGTGTCCACCGATTCGGTGGCTTATCATCCGGACGCGGGATGCCGGACGCGGATTTATGGGAAGCCGTACGCGGGCGTTTCGTATATATATATATATATATATATATATATATATATATATATATATATATACATATATATATATATATATATATATATATATATAATATGTTGGGGAGGGGGGGGAGGGAGAGCTGATGAATTCGGCGTACGTGAACTGTGAGTAAAAAGTACCGTTTTCCGAAAAGCATCTGTTTTCTATGAGCAAGAATTAAAACACCGTGTTCAGAATAAGGAAAAAGCTAGGCATGCATGGCCTCCGCCCTGAGTGGCATTCACATGTACAGGTTACTCCTTTATCCTATGATACTGTCTATGTTTCCATACGGTTATTACTGCCGCACGTTACCGTTTTACGCGTGATATGCTTTACAACTCTTACTATGTTGTTCTTGTTCATGTCTTACATACTCGGTACATTGCTCGTGCATCGACCCCTCTTCTTCGGGGGGGCGCGTTCATGCCGCGCGAGTACACCCCGACGAATCGAAGTTAATATAGAGGATGTTCCAGCGAAGTTGGAAAGCTCCACTTGGCCTGGAGTGTAGCCGAGTCAGAGTACACGTGCCAGGATTTCTGATCACAGTTAGAGACTTTGCAGACAGAGTCGTGGGTTTCAGGAGTCAGTTTGTACTACGATACAAGTTCTGTATAGTTACATATTTTTATTTGATTCTAAAGCAACAAAGGAATATTTCAGCAACCTTGTTATGTATACTTGACGTAGAGATTTCAAAAAAAAATTAGTACGTAGAAAGAGTCAGTGGGTTCGCTCGGCTCCGGTTACGGGGTCGGGTGCCCATCACACCCTAGTGAGATCGGGGTGTGACAAAGTGGTATCGAACGAGCAGGTCGGTCCAAGGGTTGTACGCAAAGTCGTGTCCGGTAGAGTCTGTTTATGGGTGTGAAGCCGGCCACATTTATAAACGGGAGGCTACGGGGCATTTAGGAATGGTTGACCTTCTTTTACGTCATTAGATCGTGCGATAGAGCCAAGTCATAGGAAGTAAGATTTATTATATTAATCGTTGATTCCCGTAGGCGCCCAGTATCGGCGGAAAAAGGTGAATAAGGATATGGAAAGTCAGAAAAGGTAAGATTGGACTGATATACTTGTTCCGTTATGTGGAGCTGGGCGCCAGACAGGAAGTAGTCGTACATGCAGGCGGAAAGTGATCATCGGGACTGATAAAGGGTAAAACGGCCATTGTAGAAGAAAGGACGTATTACGAAAATGTCTCGGAAGTTATAAAGTTTTGATTGGCTTCAGACCGAGTAGTAAAGGCCATGTGGGAAAGTGGACGCAAAAGTATCGGCGTTAGGACACGAATTTCGGTGAAGTTTCGAAGTTAAGCGTGCTCGGTGGGAGCAATTTCGGGATGGGTGACCCCGCAGGAAGTACGCGAGAAATTCGATATATCCGGACCTAAGAGACAAATGAGAAGTTAGAATAGCCTAAGGGAAACTAGAGTATATGGGATGGTTGGAGATCACAAGAAGACGAGTAGAACGAGGCAAACTTGCTTAGTAAAGAGACCGGAAGAGCAGCACAGCCCTAGAATTAGGATAGGCTTGAACAGCGTTTGGACGTATCTTGTGGGCTAGTTAGTAGTAATTGAATATATATATATGTGTGAAGGTGTAGGATATCCCAAATATGAGGTATCGGTGGACGTGTGAATCCCGGCAACCGAAGTTACGGTACAAATGTCACGACCCAACCCCGTAGGCCGCGACTGGCGCCCGTACGTACCAGAAGCCAAAACAGTATCTCAAATATTTAGAAAAATTTGGGCAGAGTTTCCTCTGTTTTTCATACAAACCAAAAATTTGCTGTACTCGAAAAATACCGCAAAGGCCACACAAGGCCAACACATTTATCTACACGTAAAGGCGAGCCGGCAAGGCCGCGCGGTGGATAACCGCCCAAACACATAATACATACACAAACTGTACAGATAGGACCATAACCCACTCTTTATGTCTACAGGCCTCTAATATACAGAACAAAATCAGAAGACGGGACAGGGCCCCGCCGTACCCAAGTAAGCATATGTACAAGCAAACGAACAACGAGAAGACATATACCAAAAATATCGGCTCCGGGTCAAATGGAGCACTCTCCGATAAGAACCGGGTATCCCTAAGCTGGTGGCGTATCTCGAGGTGCGTACGTACACATGGGCATGTAACACGGCCCCCGAAGAACGAGGGGTCGATGCGGAAAATGTACCGAGTATGTAAAGCGGAAGAAGAACATATAAAACCGTAATCAAGGACCTGAGTACAAAAATATAACAGACGGAGCTATAGCCAGAACCTGAAAGACAAAGGCAATATCTTGTCCGAGACCTCGGGAGACATAATGCCAAAAATAAGTAATGCATAACAAATCATATAATGTCGTATGAACATGTGTCGTGTCCCGGCCCTCTAATAAGGGACTCGGTAGGTGAAAATCATATATAACATCATCTTATGCCAAATATGCACATAACGTGTCCCGGCCCTTTGTTAAGGGACTCGGTAATATGGAATCATACCTGTCAGAATCAAATACCATGCATACATAACGTGTCCCGGCCCTCTACTGCGGGTCTCGGTGAATAATAATCATGTGCCATCCTGGCCACCATCCCCGTATCATCACATCACAATCGTACAAATAACGTGTCCCGGCCCGCAAGTACGAGGGACTCGGTGAATAGTGCACAGAAACCGCACGAGAACATATCCTGGCCCGGGCTCAGTGAATAGACATATCACAACTTGCACGAACAGAGTAATGCAGAAACATATGCATATAAGTCCAGACTCATTAAACAAATCACATAAATAGTCATAATACGTACCTTTCGAATGCCATGACGGATTATGTCAAATCAGAGTTTTTGAGACTATTCGGACGTAACAAATATATCTTGGGGCTTACAAGAGATTCAGAATGGTCGTTCTTAAGCAAACGGAACAAAACAGATGACATATCGCTTCGAGAAAATCGGACGATAGGCGTATATGTATGTGTATGCTCTTTGTGGGGATGGCACGATTACTTACTTCAAATCATATTTCTAAAATCACAACACATATCAAAGCATATCATGGACTCGCCATATTCATCGTTCGTCACGGTACCATAATCAAAAGAATTCTTTAACATTATATAGAAATAAGGCAATTAAAAACCGTAGTAAGGGGTCTCGGATTTTGTGGGCCCACCTCGGGTCAAGTCGAGGCGGCGGACATAAATTATGGATCATAAACTTTATGAAGTCATTTATGGGCGTTTAGGACAATCCGGGTCCGTTAGAGAAGGTTTCGCACATAGAAAGCATTTTGACAACAATTTGTAAAGAAACAAGTTCAATTCTATTGAACGTTTTGGCGCTATTTCCAATCTTGGATTATGAGACGCGAGTGCAATCAAGGCTCACTTTCAAGCTCATTACGCTCAAAACATGCCAAAGAAGAATAGGGAAGGCTTTACATACCTTGGTTATGCTTTACGCTCGTCCAACCTCAATTCCCGTTTCGCCAAAAATCTGCAAATGGTCATCTTTACCAGTTACTATTCATGCAAGCTAATATTTCAACTTTGGTCAAGTATTTGGCTACCGAAATTTCGAAGACTTCCCCTATAAATATAACACCCCCGAGATTCAACTCGGCTCAACACAACCAACAACAACCCAACGAAAACATCAAGAACATCAACAACCACAACTTAATACAATAGAGCCTATTTAGTCACTTTTCCAACATAATGATATAACCCTCATTCCAACTTCGCGTTCCCAACTCAATTCCAATATTTTCACATTCATCATTCATCAAGATCATTACAATACTATTCGGAAACATAGTATACCATTTCTACAATATAAACACAAGATATACAAATTATGCCAATTTTTTTCCACCAAAGCCATAACTTCCTCAATTCTTCCAATCTTTAACATACAAGTTTATAATACATTTCCATCTTCCAAATTCATCAACATTACTCACAATTTACACCTTAACCATTTCATTTTCATAATACCATAAAATCATACTAAAACGACATAAGTTCCTACATTTCATTTCAAGGCAAACTTATACCATTTTACCTTCATTTACATTACAAGGATCACAACAACAACACAACCAACATATTACAAATTAATTCAACCTCACTTCTCCTTAATGTACCACACGGCCAACACTCCATAATTCCAACCTCAACCAAATTCTTCCAACTTCCATTGCCAATGTAATTTCCATCGTAACCATAGCTAGAATATAACATAAAATTCAACACACTATGGATATACAATACATATACATACACGGCCACTTGTTAGTATTCATGCCCACTTTGCAAACTTCCATATTTCCATACTTTCTATTCATTCCTACATACTACAACACAAACAAACCTTCATAGAGTAATAACAAAGTATAAATTCTTACCTTTCTTCTCAATCTTCTTCACTTGAATAAGTTGTCAATATGATGAAACAAGTCCTCTTTCTTCCAAACCAATTACACCAAGTTGTAGAGCACCCTTAAATTAGTGGAAATACCACAAGAAATAAATTTTGGGGAAAGATTTCAAAGAGGCAAAAATTAAGGACTTGGCCGAATGGCCTTGTTCTTGAGTTCTTGTTGTTTTTATTTTTCTCCTTGCTAATTCTCTTGAAGTTTCTAAATGGTTCATGACCATTTAATGATCCCCTTATATTAAAATGTCACATGGTTAATTTCCATGACTTGGGCTTGGCCATATGGCCGGCCACACCCTTAAACCTTGGGCCAAATTTTTTTTTTTTTTTTTGAGCCCAATTGATTAAAATTCTCACTTTGTAATTCCCGAAACAAATTTTTAAAATTCCAAATTTGCCCTTAGGCCTTCTCCGGCATCTTTGCGCCAATATTTTTCCATAAACAACATAAATATGTCAATTAAGATCAAAATATTAACTTATGACGTACAAGTCACAATTGTTTCAAATTTTCCGAATAGGCGAAAATGCCGGATGTAACAACAAAGGCATTAATCGAGTAAGGGTACCGAAGTTCGAGTGATAGCAAGAGTAAATGGTACAAGTGTTGCAAAGTAAGCTGTTATTATTCCACTATAGATTGAGATTGGGAATGAGGATATGAGACGAAGTATAAATGGATAATGGTATAGGTGCGCCCCAAAAAGGGGGAAGCAGGTGAGAGAAATGTAAGGATGAGATAAAGGCGGTTGATACGGTAGTGTATTGGACATGAACGCTTAAGCTGCTAAGGGGACCCTTTACTGAAGTGAATTAGTAAGGTCGGGGGAAACCGACAATGAGTGGATAGAAGTCCGAATAATGTTTAAGGTAATATGAGAAGTTCGCACAAACTTTGAGTAGTGCGACGCCAGAAAATGGACGTATATAAAGAGAAAGAGTGTGACAAAGAGAACGACATTGGATAGTTTAAGAACTAATATGAAGGATGGAAATAGTTTTGAAAAGGGAGCTCCCCCGACGTGCTTATGAGACCCCGTAAGACTAGTCGAACATTCGAGGACGAATGTTCTAAAAGGGGGGAAGAATGTTATACCCCGCATTTGGCACATTTGAATATCTCGAGCTAATGACGGGAAGTTAAGGACGAAGTTATATTTTCCGGTTTCGTTTGGATGCGCAAGTCGCTTATAACATTAGTGGCATGGATTATTAAGTGCAAATTTGGGAATTTGAAATTATTATGCATGACTTGTGGGAAAAAAAAAAAGATTCAAGGTGGGCTATGGCCCACATGGATGCAAAGTGCATGTGATTAAAAGGTGACTAAGTATGGAATTTATCTTCCATTATTTAAGAAAATTCAAGAAGCTTGGAGGGAAAGAAAAAGAAAAATCTAGAAAAATTTGGAAAGAAAAGAGAAGGGGTGGCCGGCCATGTGCATGGCCATGTGCCCCCTTTATGCACATATATATATATATAAGTGGTGCAAAAAAAATAAGTCATGAACCACCACTTTCAATTCTAGAAAAATCAAGAGAAATAAAAGAAAAGAAAAGAAGGAGAAAAACCGGCCATGAAGGAAGGGGCTGGCCGAACCAGCCCCATGGAGATGATCAAAAATTATTTTTCCCTTCATGTCTTCCTACTAATTAGAAGGTCCTTGTTAACATGAGCTAGTTGTTGGAGCAAGCAAGGCGTCCGTTTGCATGATTCATTGACCTAGCCGAGTGGTGGAAGAAGTGAAGGAGCAAGGTATGGTTCAATCTTAATTTATATACGTTATGCATGGTTTGTGGATGTGGTAGAGTGCGGAAATGAATGAAACTTATGAAGTTATGCATGTGTTAAGTGTGGCCGTGTATAGGTAGTAGAATATGGAAGTGATGAACTAATTTTTATTTAGTGTTGATTGATGTTGTTATGAACGTTTTGAGCATGTTGTAGTGTATTGAAATGAATGGGATTCATTGAATTATGGATATGGTGTTGTGGCCGTGTGTGTTGTGGTGGCCGTGTGTGGTGTGTTGTAGTGAAAGACTAATTTACTTGGTATGTTTAAAATGTTGTGTTGTGGATTCTATGTAATGAAAATGAACGTTAATGATGCATGTTGGGATTGGAAATGTTATGGGCTGATTTGGAGCCTAATTTGATTTCAATATGGCTTCTTGTTTAATGAGAAATGATGTTGTTAGCATATGGAATTGTTGATACAGTTTATGAATTTGAAATTAGAAAATGTGTTGTGAATGTTTCTAGTTGAATTGGAAGGTGTTGGCCGAAGTAGTATGTTGATGGAATCGTTTTGGATGTTATGTGAATTGAGTTAAATTGAATTGAATATTATGAGTGTTGCTAGAATAATTGTTGGAATTGTTGTTGATAGTTTGGCCGGGTTAAATTCCCGGGTTGTCGTTGTTGATAATTGGCCAAGTTGAACTTGGTGGGATGGAGTATTTACAGGGGAAGTGCTGCCGAAATTTCGGCAGGCAAGTGTTACCTTAAGATTCAACTTCTAAATACTCTAATTGACGTTTGGTAAATGTGACCAAAATGTAGATTCCGGCGAACTTGGGACTTGAATTTGGAGTAGCGTAAGGAGCGGAAAAGGTATGTAAGACTTCACTTTCCTTTCTTGGCATGTCCTAGATGTAATAGGGTTGGATACGGGCCTTGGGGACCATTCCTTTTCTCGAAATCTCAAGATTGAAAATAGTTACTATTCATTCAAAAGTAGAATTGAAATAGAAATGGTGCAAAAGGTGATAAAAACCTCCTAGACCTCCAGAACTTGCATAAATAAGACCCGACTACCCTAAAACTCTCCTAAGTAATGTCATGAAACGTATTACACGTCAACTGTGTACGCCGCCTCATTTGACCCGAGGTGGGCCCATTGTTTCCCGGATTTTCCTTATTGTTCCGCTTGATTTACTTTGAAGCTGAATCCAAAAAGAAACCTTGATCCTTATTCGGTTATCAACTGACAAGTACTATACCTATCCCAATGAGAATACTTCTAAGGCAATGATGATAACGATGATGTAGAAAAGAGAATATGCTTACGATAAGTACGACCAAAATGATTCCATGACCAAGATTTCTAAGCAAAGGATTCAATGTGAATACGAAGGTGACAAACTAGTTTTTGATCCTTATCTCTATTTCTTAGCTATGACACTATGTTCTACGGATTTCAAGGTCTATGAATTGACGTCTATGATGCCCATGATATCATACTATGTTTTCTCCTAGTACTATTCCTTGTTGGTAGTCTCGCCTTAAAATACTCGTCCCTTCAAGGTGAGACAAAGCGATCCCGGTTAGTCCATAATGGAATCGGAGGTCACCGACCTTACGTCACTCCGATAGACACATGACCTTCCTTGGGCTCCCATGCATGCTGTTTATATGATAATGTATATAATACTTGATATTGATGAATGTTTATGATACATAATATTGTTGAATGTATATGTGGGGAATGGGGAGGGCAACTGTGTCCACCTGATTCAGCTGGCTTATCATCCCGGACGCGGGATGCCGACGCGGGATTTATATATATATATATATATATATATATATATATATATATATATATATATATATATATATATATATATATATATATATATATATATATATGGGGAGGGGGGGTGGGAGAGCCGATGAATTCGGCGTCGGTAACTGTGATTAAAAGTACCGTTTTCCGAAAAGCATCTGTTTTCTATGAGCAAGAATTAAAACACCGTGTTCGAATAAGGAAAAAGCTAGGCATGCATGGCCTCCGCCCGAGTGGCATTCATATGTACGGGTTACTCCTTTATCCTATGATCTTGTCTATGTTTCCATACGTTATTACTCTGCACAGGTTACCGTTTTACGCGTGATATGCTTTACAACTCTTACTATGTTATTACTATTCATGTCTTACATACTCAGTACATTGCTCGTACTGACCCCTCTTCTTCGGGGGGCTGCGTTCATGCCGCGCAGGTACACCCAGACGGATCGAAGTTAGTATAGAAGATGTTCCAAAGTTGGCAAGCTCCACTTGGCCCGGAGTGTAGCCGAGTCGAGTACACGTGCCGGATTTCGATCACGGTAGAGACTTTGCGGACGAGTCGTGGGTTTCGAGTCGGTTGTACTACGATACAAGTTTTGTATAGTTACATATTTTTATTTGATTCTAAAGCAACAAAGGAATATTTCGAAGAACCTTGTTATGTATACTTGACGTAGAGATTTAAAAAAAAAATTAGTACGTAGAAAGAGTCAGTGGGTTCACTCGGCTCCGGTTACGGGGTCGGGTGCCCATCACACCCTAGTGAGATCGGGGTGTGACAGATGAACTAGGCCTAATGAAGCCTTTCTCGAGCAAGTCTTTCAATTGCTCCTTTAACTCCTTCGCCTGAGCCATTCTATAAGGAGGAATAGATATAGGCTTAGTGTCCGGCAACACATCGGTAGCAAAATCAATCTCCCGCTCGGGAGGAAGGCTCCGGGAGCTCTTCCAGAATACATCCGGAAATTCATTCACTACGGGAATCGATCAAGAGTTGGCGGTTCGGCCTTCTACATCTTGAACTCGCACTAGATGATAAATGCATCCCTTTGTAATCATTTTCCTTGCCTTTAGATAGGAAATAAACCTGCTTTGGTGACGCCGTATTTCCTTTCCATTCTAAAACTGGTTCTCCCGGAAATTGGAAACGAACCATTTTCATTAGGGGTGGGCATAAACACCGAAAACCGAAAAACCGGACCGAACCGAATTAATTCGGTTTTTCGGTTTCGGTTTTTTGGTTTTTCGGTTCGGTTTTCGGTTTTTTTAAATAACAATTTCGGTGTTCGGTTCCGGTTCACCGGTTTTTCGGTTTTTCGGTTAAACCGAATTTTTTTTTTTTTTACTACATGAATACAATTTTTTTTTTGGGGAAAAAAACATAAGTAGACAATAATATTATAATATTTACATACTCTTAGCAACTAAATGTTATTAAACATTACATGACAAGTTAAATGTTTTATAGTAAATCAAATTGCTATATATAACGAAACCCTTCGGACGTGAATAACTCCAATACCTATTTGTTGTTCATAGTATAACTGCTTTTATACAATTTCATACTTCCTCCTTATTCTCGCAAGATTTTTTCCAAATGTTTTTTTCTTACCTTTTCTACTTCCTCCTTATTCTCAACTTCTTTCATTGTTCCATAAAAAATAAAATCTCGCTTTTCATTTAACACTATAGGATATTGAATACAAGTATACTAATAATTTGAGTGTTGATTTTTATTATATATAGTATAATAAAAATGTTATACATAGAATAATATTCATATAATTTGTTTCACCTATTATAATAAATTAGATATAACTCACATAATTTAATTATACACTATATAAAATTTTATATACCTCGTATGATTTTATTATACGTTGTATAATAGATTATATTTTGTATATAGAAGATATTATCTTGTATGTGTGGATGATCACTATGGTTGGATTTTAAAGTCATCAAACCTTCAAACATTTAGTCTAGCGTAAACCTCGTAACTCGAAGCAATCAAGAAGGAAAAAATGAAAATAAATGGAGAGATGTGTAATTGCTAAAAAAAACCGAATTAAAAAACCGAAACCGAACCGAACCGAACTTCAAAAACCGAACCGAACCGAACTAATTCGGTGCGGTGTTCGGTGTCCACTTTCAAAAAACCGAAACCGAAAAACCGAACCGAACTTTGAAAAAATCGAACCGAAAAACCGAACGCCCACCCCTAATTTTCATTCTACAATCGACATTGGCGTAGCAAGAAGCCAACCAATCCATGCCCATAATAACATCAAAATCCACCATTTTTAACTCATGCAAGTCAATCATAGTACGGCAGTCACAAATCACAATTACACAATTTCTATATACTCGGCTAGCTATTACCGATTCACCAATGGGTGTGGACACCTCAAAGGGCTTAATCGACTCCAGTTTGATTCTAAACCGACCCGCAATATATGGAGTAACATATGACAATGTGGAGCCAGGATCTATCAAAGCATATACATCATGAGAAAGTATCGTATAATATACCCGTGACAACATCGGGAGAAGACTCAAGATCTTGGCGTCGGCCAAAGTATAAATACGGTCGAGGACCGCTAGAACCGGGGGCTCTCCCCCGCCTCTCTACCACGGCCAACCGGCGCATGTGAACCCGGCCCCATAAGGCGCATAGATGCCGAAGATCCGGCCATCGACCCCCGAAGGCTGGGTCCTATCTCTGCCACTAACTGAGGGGCAATCTTGCATAATATGGCCTGGCCGACTACATGAATAGCAACCCTCGGAGCCCAATCTGCACGGACCCCAATGTAACTTCTCACACTGGGAACATCGTGGCACGGGTGGCCTCGCCTGACCCGAATCACCTCTAAACTGGGATCCCGAAAAGCTCTGACTCGGCCCGGGATGAGTAGATCTATCGAATCTCTGGCTTGAATACCGTGGAGGCGCATGTTATATCCCGCATTTCGTACGTTGGGACAATTCGGATTAACTGTGATAAGTTAGAGACAAGACCATTTCGGGATATGAAGTCGGGACTTTTGACCTTCGGTTTCATTTTAAAACCTAATGTGTTCATGAATTTGTTGGCATGGAACAATTTGGAAAATTTGGGACCAAAAGTGATATAATTGGAACTTGCAAATCATGCAAATATTTGGCCCTTGGCCATGTGGTATTTGGAAATGGCCCACATAATTTGTGTTCAATTTCTATTGCTCCAACACATGGTGTGGGCCAAGGACAATTGTGCACTTCATATAATAGCAAAAGATGATCAACTAGTCTTCATTATTCATTTCCAACACTTAGCAAAAAAAAATAGAAGTTGAAGAGCAAGAAAGTGAGGCTCTCGGCCAAGCCTAGTGAAAAACCAACTTCCATTCAAGTCATCCCAAAATTATTTTGTTGATGCAAACCCACTAATTGGAGGTCCCTAAGTAGCGTGAAAGTGTTGTTGGAGCGATCAACCCGCTAGTTTTCATTCTTGGAAACCCTAGCCTATTGTGAAGTTGAAGGAAGAAAGGTATGATTTGATCTTGTTTATGTGTTATAAAGGTTGTATGCATGTTGTAGTATGTTAAAATAAAGGAAATTCATGAAATATGGCATGTTGAAAACATAACGAACACGATCAAATATATAACGAGCCGATAAGGCTATATTGCAAATTTAAATAATTTCCGGAAAAATTTCGGCAGAGTTTCCTTTGTTTTATGGACCAACCAAAATAACCCTGCACGCAGAAAATACCAACAAAGGCCACACAGGGCCAACAAAATATCATATATACATATGCGGACCGGCCGCCGCCAACAAAATATCATATACATATGCGGACCGGCCGCCGCGGCGAAAGGAATCGCCCAAACACAACAGATACAAACACAGTCATACGGAAGTTGGCACAACCCACAGAATATGTCCACAGACCTCTAGACAGACAGACAGAATCATATGACGGGACAGGGCCCCGCCGTACCCAGAATAATCCAAATATACATAAGAACATACATAACAAAGATATATACCAAAATGTACGCTCCGGACCGAAAGGAGCAATCCAAGATAGCAGAAAAATGTGTAGCCTACGGTGGGGGATCACCAACGTACGTACTGCGGGCATGAAACGCGGCCCCGAAGAAAGGGGGTCAGTACGAAAGAAGTACTGAGTATGTAAAGCATAGAGTACAGAAATCCAACCCACAACAAAATAAAGATACGGAGAGGAAATAGCGAGTTAGTATAATAAAACTGTACTGAAAACATATGTACATAATGCAAATCAAAATCATGCATAACGCTCAAGAACGTGGTCACCACTCCGACGCCGGTGCCACAACACAGCATACTCCAGAAGGTTTCATATCTCCGAACATCTCCGAACATATCACATCATATCATCATACAAATCATATCATAAGCCATATCACAAAGATAACTCCCGGAACGGTAACCGGCCCTATGGCGAGGTCTCGGAAACCGTAACACAAAGATACTACCGAATTTAACATAAGGCGCACGATCACAAAACCGGCCGGAACCGGTGAACGGAATCATATAAGGGCACGAACGAGTCGTGAGCAAATAATGCAATTTGTAAGTCAAAATAGGCTTTCAAAACTTGATTACTTCATAAGTCAATTCATTAGTCAAACGTAGCCTAATAATTAATTAGTGCGGAAGTTTATTTCACAATTATCTCCAAAGTGGTACATATGGTTCCAAAACATAACATAGTATTTCGTAAGGTTCAAAACATTATTTCATAAGGGACAATTTCACGTTCGAAGATTCTTTATTGGAACTTATTCAAAAAGAGGTCCTAGTGCGACAACTAAGGCATATCGGAGTTGGCGGGCCCGCCTCGGATCAAATCGAGGCGGCAATCATAATTTATGGACGTTTAAGGTCTATGAGATCATACATAAAGATTTCAAAGTAATCTGGTCACCTTTACATAGGTTTCGAACATTCGGTTACTTACTAGTCAAATAAAATCATTAGGCTTCAATCGAATTGAATGAATAGTAGCCAACTTACAAATCGGATTTCGAGGAGCAGAATTGCTCCCGGGGTTCCGATATTAACCTAGCATACTAAGACATGCCAAAAGAAGGAGTGGGGAGCTTTACATACCTTATAAACGTCGTATGCTCACCCAAAACTCAGATCCCGTTTCGTCCAGAATCTGTAAATGGTCAAAGTTACCAATTAGAGACTTTAAGGCTTACAAGCTCACCTCAACTTCATTCTTGTCTACCGAAATTTTGGCAGCACTTCCCCTATATATATAACATCCCCGAGACCTAGCTCGGCTAAAAATTACATCAACAACAACAATCCAACGTCATCAAACGACACAAACCATAATTAAAGCATTCTAGCTTCAAGGTTCTACCTTACTACACAAGTTGACAACTTTCATTCAAATTTCAAAAACTCCAATTCTATATCTACATAATTGTACTCATTTCTTCATGCAAACTTATACAATCCAAGCCATACACGTAATTGTTCCAAAACCATTACTTTTCCATAATTCTCCAAAACATCGAAAATTCATGACGAACATTCTACTTGCGTCGTTTCATTCCGAATTCATTAATATCGACTATAACTCATATTTAAAATACTAACACCCTAGATATACGATGATATACACAATTATACCGAAGGTATACACTTTCCAATAATGTCCGAAATCATTTTCCAACGCCAACTTAATTCATCAATCAATCATTTAAGACATAAAGATCACAACAACACATTATACAAACTAAACAAGATCAATTCACCTCACTTTCTTCTCCCTATGGCTCACGGCCAACACACCAAACACACACACATGCACGGCTTTCTATATACGTCAAAGTTACGGGATTCTTGTCTATTCTCAATCCTTAACACATTCATATCAATTCTATAACAAAAAATAACAAAATTCTTACCTTTTCTTGAATTCCAACTTCGCCGCAAACGTGCACCTTGTTCCAAACTAATTATATCAAGTCGGAGAGCGTCTTGCACTTGCTCTACAAATATGTGAAGAACAAGATTTTTGGATTAAAACAAAGCTTGAAAAATTTTTTTTTTTTTTTTTTTCCTTGGGGCTGGCCGAATGTGGTGTTCTTAAGTTTTTTTTTTTTTTTTAGATTCTTGAAAATTCTAAAGTTTTCATAATATATATCCATTTAGAGGTCATGTGCATAGCACATGACTCATTAAAATGGGCTTGGGCCATGGCTCATGGCCGGCCACTTCACAAATTTGGGCCTCAATTTTTTTGTTCAAATTTTTCTTGGCCCAATTCGTTAAAGACCCGTTTTGTGATTTCCGAAATAAATTTCCAAAATTCCAAATTTGCCCTCGGCCTTCCCCGATGTCTTTACACCAATAATTTCATAAACAACATAAGCATATTAACTAAAATCAAAAGATTGACTTATAACATACAAGTCACAATTATTTCGAAATTTCCGAATATGCAAAAACACGGGACATAACATTCTCCCCCCCTTTAGGAACATTCGTCCTCGAATGTTAACATAAAGCCTTATGAGTATAACGGGGGAGTTCCCATTTATGATTAGCATTCATATATCGTTTTTCTCAATCAATGTAACAAACTTAGAGAGTTAGATTACCTGTAGGTGCAAGGAATAGGTGAGGATATCTTCTCCTCATGGCGTCCTCGGCCTCCCAAGTCACCTCTTCGCGGTTATTATTCCGCCACAGGACTTTAACAGAAGGCACATCTTTAGTGCGCAGTCTCTTCTCCTGACGATCCAGAATAGCCACGAGTCGCTCTTCGTAAGATAAGTCCTCTGTTACTTGAACATCATCTGCTGGAAATACTCTGGAAGGATCACCAATACATTTACGGAGCATAGACACATGAAATACTGGATGTACTGCTTCCAGATCAGATGGTAAATCCAGCTCATATGCGACCTGACCCATCTTCCGAATAATCTGATACGGCCCGATATATCGTGGACTGAGCTTACCCTTTTTGCCGAATCTCATTACACCCTTCATAGGTGATACTTTCAGGAATACCCAGTCACCAATATCGAATTCCAACGGTCGACGTCGTTTATCAGCATAAGATTTCTGTCGACTTTGGGCCGCTAATAACCGCTCTCGAATCAGTTTCACTTTATCAACTGCCTGTTGGACAATATCCGGACCGATTAATTTGGTTTCGCCTACATCGAACCACCCAATCGGAGATCTGCACTTTCTACCATATAAGGCTTCATACGGTGCCATCTGGATACTGGAATGATAACTATTATTATAAGCAAATTCAATAAGTGGCAAGTGATCATCCCAGCTACCCCTGAAATCAATAACACAGGCCCGTAGCATATCTTCTAGTGTCTGAATGGTGCGCTCGGCCTGTCCATCGGTCTGAGGATGAAATGCAGTACTAAGACTCACACGAGTCCCCAATGCCTCTTGAAACGACGTCCAGAAATTAGCTGTGAATTGTGCACCTCGGTCGGTAATAATAGACACGGGAACTCCGTGAAGTCTTACTATCTCTTTAATATATATTCTAGCATAATCCCCAGCCGAATAAGTAGTCTTGACGGGCAGAAAATGAGCCGATTTCGTCAACCTGTCAACAATAACCCAAATAGAATCATACCTGCGTGGAGTGCGCGGTAAACCCGTGACGAAATCCATATTAATCATCTCCCATTTCAGTGGAATCGCATTTCTGTAATAACCCGCCGGGCTTTTGATGCTCAATTTTAACTTGCGGGCAATTTGGGCAACGGCCGACGAATTACGCAATATCTCTTTTCATGCCGTCCCACCAATACAAACATTTAAGATCATGATACATTTTAGTGGAACCAGGATGAATAGAATACCGAGCATTATGTGCTTCACCCATAATCTGCCGTCGCAGTCCTGCCACATCCGGTACACACACTCTGCCTTTACACAATAGTACTCCGTCCGGGGAGATTTCAAATTGAGTCTTTTCTTTATTAAGGGCCGCATCTCTATATTGGACCAGAATAGGATCTTCGAACTGGCGCTGTTTTACTTCTTCCATAATGGATGATTTAGCAACTTCTCGAACAGAAACCCCAGTATCGCCAGAATCTGCCAAACGGACTCCAAGGCTAGCTAGCTGATAAATCTCACGGACCAATTCTCTCTTATCAGGCTGCACATCAGTCAAACTGCCCATGGATTTACGGCTCAGTGCATCAGCTACGACGTTGGCTTTACCCGGATGATACAGAATATCAACATCATAGTCTTTCAGTAATTCGAGCCATCTCCGTTGTCGCAGATTCAGCTCCTTTTGCTTGAAAATATATTGGAGGCTCTTATGATCAGTGTAAATATCAACATGAACCCCATATAAATAATGCCGCCATATTTTCAAGGCATGAATTACCGCGGCTAATTCCAGGTCGTGTGTGGGATAATTTCTCTCGTGCGGTCTGAGTTGCGGAAGCATAGGCTATGACTCGACCGTGCTTGCATTAAAACACAACCTATCCCGGTACCGGAAGCATCACAATAAACAACGTACCCGTCGATCCTTCCGGAAGAGCTAAGGCCGGAGCCGTGATTAATTTCTCCTTCAACGTACGGAAGCCGCGCTCACGAGCATCGGTCCGCCGGAATTTTGCTGCTTTCGAGTCAGCTTCGTCAGTGGTGCCGCAATAGACGCAAAATTCTCCACAAATCTTCTATAATATTCGGCTAGCCCAGAAAACTGCGTACCTCTGTCGGTGTGGTAGGCACAGGCCAGTGCATGTACGACTTCAATTTTACGCGTATCGACCGAATACCATCTACTCCGACAACATGTCCCAAAGAATGCCACGAGAGGTTAACCGAATTCACATTTCGAAAATTTGGCATATAATTTCTCTTTGCCGAAGTGTGCCAAGAAGCTGTTCTTAAATGATCGAATGCTCTTCTGCGGACCGGGAATAGACGAAATATCATCTATAAACACAATCACGAACATATCAAGAAATGGCCGAAATACCCGATTCATTAAGTCCATGAATACCGCCGGAGCATTAGTCAATCCGAAAGACATTACTCGAATTCATAGTGCCCGTCTGCACAAGTCTGAAAGCGATCTTTGGAATATCGATTCTCGGACCGTACACGATGATAACCGGAGCGCGGATCTATCTTTGAAAAGTGTTTAGCACCACAACTGATCAAATAAATCATCAATCCGGGGGAGGGGATATTTATTTTTAATAGTCACCTTATTCAGCTGCCGGTAGTCGATACACATTCGCAACGAACCATCTTTCTTTCTTACAAATAACACCGGCGCTCCCCAGGGCGATGTACTGGGTCTGATAAAGCCTTTATCCAACAGATCTTTTAGCTGCTCCTTTAATTCTTTCAATTCTGCCGGGGCCATTCTATACGGGGGAATAGATATGGGCTGTGTGTATCGGCAACAAATCTATAGTGAAATCTATTTCCCGTTCGGGGGGAAGACACTGGAAGATCGTGGAAATACATCGGGAAATTCATTCACAACCGGAACGGACGAAGAGTAGGCGTCTACTGCTTTAATATCATGCACACGTACCAAATGATAAATATACCCTTTACGAATCATTTTTACGGCTTTAAGGTACGAAATAAATTTACCCTTTGGTGACGCGGTATTGCACCGCCCACTCTATGGTAGCTCCCTGGAAATTGGAAACGAACTACCTTTTTTACGGCGGTCCACATTAGCATAACAGGAGGCTAACCAGTCCATGCCCATAATAACATCAAATTCAATCATATTTAACTCTACCAGGTCAGCTTTGGTACAACGATCACATATAATCACAGAACAATTTTTATACACCTGCCTGGCTATAATAAAATCACCAACCGGTGTAGCTACTTCAAATGGCTCGATAGGCTCAGGAATTATTCCAATTTCATTAGCAACGAGCGGAGAGATATATGATAATGTAGAACCAGGATCAATTAAGGCATACACAGATCGAGAGAAAATCAATAATGTACCTGTGACAACATTACCAGAATCAATTAAGGCATACACAGATCAAAGAAAAATCAACAATATACCTGTGACAACATTCGGCGAAGCCTCCTGGTCCTGGCGAGTAGCCAATGCATATACGCGGTTCGATGGACCGCTAGACCACGAAGCACCGCCACGGCCTCGACCGCGGCCCGCCGGTGGCGGCGCGCCTCGTCCGGAGGACGTGTGGCGAAGGAGTAGAGGATGAACCCGCGGGCGATCCGTGGGTCGAGCCGCACCACCGAGAACCACCCGCCATCGGACGATCACGCATAATATGGCCACGACGGCCACAAGAAAAACAAGCTCCGGTGGCTCGGTAGCACTCCCTGGATGTGATTTACCACAATGAGAACAACGGGGCACAGGTGGTCGGGCCCCCGGGCCGGATCCTCCGGTCATCTGCGAACCCGAGCTGCGGAACCACGGCCGGCCCGGATGGTCCTGCGCCATCATATCGCCTACCGGCGGACTGTGTACCCCGGCCTGACGGAGGAGGATATCTACCCGGCTAACGCGGGCGGGGCGGCCGCCTCTAGAATCTCCGGTATACCGGCGGATGCGGCCCTCTTGGGCGGCCTCTGTCACGATCTCTACTAGACCGATCGCTCGGCCCCGTCCTCCTCCCCCCGAGCATAGGCACCGTAATCGGCAATATCCATATCTGTCCGCGATGCCATCGACATACAGGCCTCAACCAAATAGCGATCCAGCCCGATCACATACTGGTGCATCCGATCAGCCATGTCTGCCACTATAGTAGGAGCGTACCGGGCCAGAGAATTAAACTCTAGATTATACTCGCGAACACTCCGGCCCCTCTGCCGTAGCTGTAAAAATCTGTCAACTCTCGCCCTCCGCAACTCTGGGGGCAAAAAGTGGCGAAGAAAAGCAGCCTCAAACTCGGCCCAAGTAGGCGGGGCGGCACCCTCACCTCGGGATAATCCCGGGACTCATACCGGTGAGCGACAACATCCGCAACCGGTGTGAGGCTAACTCGACGGACTCGGTGCGGGAAGCTCGACCGGTCCCACCGCACGCCTCATCCCCCGAATAAAGTCATGGGGGTCCTCCTCGGGCTTAGACCGGAAAACTGCGGAGGTCCGCATGTCGGGGAACTCACGAACCCGCGGACGTCTGTCTATCATCATCATCATCGTCACCTCGCGGCTGCGTCCACCGAACCCGGCCCGCCACCGGTGTCGTCGATAGCGGACGGCCTCTCTCGAGTGTCCTATCCTGCGCCCCCGGCCGGGAGGGGCGGAGGCACGGTGCTGCGTCGGCGGGGCCGGCGGGGGCCTACTCCAACCTCCCTAGGTGGTGGAGTGGGCCGAACCCTCGAATGTATCACAACACCGGGTCTGGTACGCGCGCGAGCCCGTGTAACCCTCGGCGCTCGACTAGTCTCATCCGCCTTCGCCTTGCCCTTCCACGGGCAGCCGTCGTCTTCTTCGGAGGCATCTCTGAAAAACATAACAATTTGGTCAGAAAGAGCCATCCTAATAACACAGCTCTAACGCACGATCTAAGATTCAAAGAAAGGTAACACCCTAAATGTCCTGTAGCCTCCTGTTTATAGATGTGGTGCACAACACACCGATAAACAAGACTCTACGAGACACGATCTGTGGACACTCCGAGGACAAACCGCTCTGATACCACTTTTGTCACGACCCAACCCCGTAGGCCGTGACTAGTGCCCGATCTGGGCACCCAAACATATCCATCAAACGCTATTCCAAAACATAACGAACACGATCAAATATATGACAGAGGCCGATAAGGCTATATTGCAAATTCAAATAATTTCCCGAAAAAATTTCGGCGAGTTTCCTTTGTTTTATGGACTAACCAAAATAACCACGCACGCGAGAAAATACCAACAAAGGCCACACGGGGCCACAAAATATCATATATACATATGCGGACCGGCCGCCGCCAACAAAATATCATATACATATGCGGACCGGCCGCGCGCGAAAGGAATCGCCCAAACACAACGGATACAAACACGGTCATACGGAAGTAGGCACAACCCACGAAATATGTCCACGGACCTCTAGACACGGACGGACGAGAATCATATGACGGGACGGGGCCCCGCCGTACCCCGAAATAATCCAAATATACATAAGAACATACATAACAAAGATATATACCAAAATGTACGCTCCGGACCGAAAGGAGCAATCCAAGATAGCGAAAAATGTGTAGCCTACGGTGGGGGATCACCAACGTCTGTACCTGCGGGCATGAAACGCAGCCCCCCGAAGAAAGGGGGTCAGTACGAAAGAAGTACTGAGTATGTAAAGCATAGAGTACAGAAATCCAACCCATAACAAAATAAGGATACGGAGAGAAAATAGCGAATCAGTATAATAAAATCTGTACTGAAAACATATGTACATAATGCAAATCAAAATCATGCATAACGCTCAGGAATGTGGTCACCACTCCGACGCTGGTGCCACAACACAGCATACTCCAGAAGGTTTCATATCCCCGAACATCTCCGAACATATCACATCATATCATCGTACAAATCATATCATAAGCCATATCACAGCATAACTCCAGAACGGTAACCGGCCCTATGGCGAGGTCTCGGAAACCGTAACACAGCATACTACCGAATTTAACATAAGGCGCACGATCACAAAACCGGCCCGGGAACCGGTGAACGGAATCATATAGGGCACGAACGGAGTCGTGAGCAAATAATGCAATTTGTAAGTCAAAATAGGCTTTCAAAACTTAAGTTACTTCATAAGTCAATTCATTAGTCAAAAATAGTCAAATAATTAATTAGTACGGAAGTTTATTTCACAAAATATTTCCAAAGTGGTACGTATGGTTCCAAAACATAGCATAGTGTTTCATAAGGTTCAAAACATTATTTCATAAGGGACAATTTCAAATCGGAGATTCTTTATCGAAGCTTATTCAAAAAGAGGTCTAGTAAGACAACTAAGGCATACCGGGGTTAGCGGGCCCACCTCGGGTCAAGTCGAGGTGGCAATCATAATTTATGGACGTTTCGGGCCTATGAAATCATACATAAAGATTTCAGGGTAAGTCGATCACCTTCACATAGGATTCGGACATATGATTGCTTTCTAGCCAAAATAGGGTCATTAGGCTTCAATAGGATTGAATGAATAGTAGCCAACTTATAGATCGGATTTCGAGGAGCAGAAGTGCTCCCGGGGTTCCGATATCAGCCTAGCATACTAAGACATGCCAAAAGAAGGAGTGGGGAGCTTTACATACCTTATAAACGTCGTATGCTCACCCAAAACTCAGATCCCGTTTCGTCCAGAATCTGTAAATGGTCAAAGTTACCAATTAGAGACTTTAAGGCTTACAAGCTCACCTCAACTTCATTCTTGTCTACCGAAATTTTGGCAGCACTTCCCCTATATATATAACATCCCCGAGACCTAGCTCGGCTAAAAATTACATCAACAACAACAATCCAACGTCATCAAACGACACAAACCATAATTAAAGCATTCTAGCTTCAAGGTTCTACCTTACTACACAAGTTGACAACTTTCATTCAAATTTCAAAAACTCCAATTCTATATCTACATAATTGTACTCATTTCTTCATGCAAACTTATACAATCCAAGCCATACACGTAATTGTTCCAAAACCATTACTTTTCCATAATTCTCCAAAACATCGAAAATTCATGACGAACATTCTACTTGCGTCGTTTCATTCCGAATTCATTAATATCGACTATAACTCATATTTAAAATACTAACACCCTAGATATACGATGATATACACAATTATACCGAAGGTATACACTTTCCAATAATGTCCGAAATCATTTTCCAACGCCAACTTAATTCATCAATCAATCATTTAAGACATAAAGATCACAACAACACATTATACAAACTAAACAAGATCAATTCACCTCACTTTCTTCTCCCTATGGCTCACGGCCAACACACCAAACACACACACATGCACGGCTTTCTATATACGTCAAAGTTACGGGATTCTTGTCTATTCTCAATCCTTAACACATTCATATCAATTCTATAACTCAAAAGTGACAAAATTCATACCTTTACTTGAATTTCCAACTAGTCACAAACGCGCACCTCTCGCCAAACTAATTGTATCACGTTGGAGAGCGTCTTGCACTTGCTACAACTACACGAAGAACGAGATTTTTGGGATTAAAAGCAAAGCAAGAAAATATTTTGAAGTGGGGGAAAGGGGCTGGCCGAATGGCTGGTCTTAAGTTTTTTTTTGTTTTTTGCTAGATTCTTGAAAATTCCAAAGGGAGTCTTAATATATATCCATTTAGAGGTCATGTGCATAGCACATGACTCTTAAAAGTGGGCTTGGACCTCAACTTGGCCGGCCACTTCACACTTTGGGCCTCAATTTTTGTTCTAATTTTTCTTGGCCCGATTCGTTAAAGACCCGTTTGGTAATTCCCGAAGCAAATTTTCAAAATTCCAAAATTGCCCTCGGCCTTCCCCGATGCCTTTACACCAATAATTTCACAAATAACATAGTCATATTAACAAAAATCAAAATATTGGCTCGCAACACACAAGTCACAATTATTTCACAACTATTACTTATTGATGTTGCTAGGTTGGTTGTTGTTGTTGTTGTTATTGATTTGGCCGAGTTAAATTCTCGGGGTTGGCCTATTTACGGGGAAATGCTGCTAATTTACGTAGAAATTTAGTGTTAGTTTGGAATTAAATGCCTAAACGTCCATAGCTAATGTTTGACATATTATGACTTGTTTGTAGACCTTGGGCAGCCCGAGACGTAGGTTGGATTTATTTTGAGTTTGAGCTAGCGTTGGGTGCGTTCGAGGTATGTAAAGCTCCATTCTTTCTTCTTTGGCATGCCTAGTTACAAATAGACAATGATACGAGCCTCGAGGAAATTCTATTCCCGCAATCCGAGCATGTTTATGACTCCTATTCGTTCCTTGGAAATTCGTATGTTGGTATGATGAAATATTGGCCTTTATGCCTTTGAAATATTTGATTTTCAACTTTTGCACAAAAAGTTTGGCTTTTAAAAGTTAAAGTAAATACGAACGCTCGTATCTTTCACAAAGGCTCGGATTGCCTCGATATGCTCAAAAATGATTCCTTGATGTATGATGATTATGTTTTCCATAGGCGGGCCCGGCTCGGGTCGACACCCGTACGTGGGTCCCGCGACTCTCCTTATGTACTTCCGACGATTTTTGAAAGGATATGATATGACTATTATTCCGATTTCAAGTACGATCAGTTTACTTATCTTTTGAATTTGTAATAATAATTCGATAACATAGGACGACTATGATTTTCGTAGGCGGGCTCGGATTGGGGTGACACTCGTCCGTGGGTCCCGCGACTTTTCTTTGTGTAGTACTAACGACTTTTTGAAAAGAACTTAATATGATTACCTTTTCGACCCCTGAGTATGATTATATATTTGTTTGTTGAGCCTGAAATGTTGATTCGTATACTTACGATTAGATCGTGACTATGATCTCTGTTCGGTTTGATATGTTCCCGAGTGGTATTCGGAGAAAACAGTTTGACTATTTTGTTGTGGCTTATAAACGATG